>NC_073389.1:22342511-22642511 GCF_028641065.1 Leucoraja erinaceus | reverse complement strand
TCTGGAATGTAAGAGGAAACCAAAGCACCTGGAGAAAACCCAAGCAGTCACGGGGAGTACAGGCAAATTCTGCACAGACAGCACACAGGATCAAGCCCAGGTCTCTGGTTCTGTAAGGCAGCAACTATACGGCTGCGCCACTGTATTGAACAAACTCTATCTGGATTAGTTTTTTAATTGTTTACCTGTCATTTATAGATTTGTTTCCATTGATTCATGTATTGTTATTCTTACATGTTTAATTCATGTGGAAACTAAAATCCATTTTCATTAACTTTTTGCTCAATTTACAGTATGTATCAATCCTGGTATTGTACAGTTGTAATGTTAGAGTAATTCTAATTGAAGCAAAATGTACATTTCCCTTCCCTATAGCTTTCTGCATATATAACTGAGTTATATATGCAGAATGGTCCTGGGTAATAGTATATTTAGCATGGAAACGGGCCCTTCGACCTACCGAGTCCACATTGACCAGTGAGCCCCGTACCGTAGCACTGTCCTACACAGTAGGAACAATTATCCTACACACTATCCTAAGGCTGCTGCCTTACAGTACCAGAGACCTAGGTTCGATCCTGACTACAGGTGCTGTCTGTACGGAGTTTGTGCATTCTCTCTGTGACTGTAAGTTTTCTCCGGAAGGTCCAGTTTTCTCCCACGCTCCAAAAACGAGTTGGTTTGTAGGTGAATTGGCTTCTGCAAATTGGCCCTAGTCTGTAGGATAATATTAGTGTACAGGTGATCGCTGGTCAGCGCTGACTCGGTGGGCCGATTAGCCTATTTCCATCTCCAAAGTCTAAAGAAAGTTTTTCTCACTTGGAGAAGTTCTACTTCAGGTTTAAAAGCTGAGGGAATATGTGGGGAAAAATAAAGAATGCAAATCTGGACTATGAGTAAGTAACTGTCCAGGATAGCTGGACTCCCAGCTGAAAAGGGGAGATGTGTCCCTAGAAGTGAGTTCATACATTACACCAGCATGATTCCCAGTGGCTGGAGAAAGAGTCAAATAGCAGAATGCTATTCACAGGGGTGATGCTATTTTGGAGACAATAACTGAGGCTGCACATCACCGTCCAGATTCAGGGAGAAGTTTCTTCCCAGCAGTTATCAGGCAACTGAACCATCCTGCCAATAACTAGACAGCAGTCCTGAGCTATTATCTACCTCTTTGGAGATCCTCAGTCTATCTTTGTTTGGTCTTTACAGGACTTTATCTTGCACTGAATGTTATTCATGTAATTCCTTTTATCACCTATCTGTACACGGTGGATGGCTCAATTGTAATGCATTGTTTGCTGACTGGTTGACATGCAACAAAAGCTTTTCACTCTACCTCGATACACGTGACAATAAACTAAACTCAATAAACTAATCTCAAACTCATACTCAACTCATCCGTCCAATTGTTGGTTTCTCCAGTCACTGAATAGAACATCTATCCCACGCACCACATGCATGACCTAGCTGCACTGTGCAGTTCCTTCCTCACCAGCGAGATCTTGAGATAACACTTCCAAGCATTTTGTTACTCGGAGAGTTCAAGAACTGCAGGTCGTGTGAACACCTATTTTCCCCCTGACCTCATCTTCCAGTGGTGTGCAGCGGTTAGTTCTGAGTTCTCTGAATTACCTTCAAATGCCTTTGCGGAATGCATCAGTGCCACAGGAACTGAAGCTGTACAAGCAAGCAAGCCCTCGTCATGTTCGCCAATGGCCAATACATTTTTTGCAATTTTAGGTCTTCGTTGTAAAATTAAAACTAAACAGGTAATGAATTTGCATAGATCTCCAGTATGTAAATTGACTCAGGAATAGCTGCTTCCCCTCTGTTGTTAGGCTTCTGAATGGTCCTTCAATAAGCCATGGCACTGGCCGATTCACTTCTATCCCATTGTGGACATGGGAATTTGTTTATGGAACTGGTGCAGTACAATGCTGAGAACTATATTCTGAAGAAGGGTTTCAGCCGGAAACGTTGCCTATTTCCTTTGCTCCATAGATGCTGCTGCACCCGCTGAGATTTTCCAGCACTTTTGTCTACCTTATATTCTGCACCCTGTATCTTCCACTTTGCTCCACCTATTGATCCTGAGTTTGACGATTGTATTTATGGACACATTTATCTGATCTGTTTGGATAACATGCAGATTTCCACTGTAGGTCAGTACACATGTCAATAATTAAACTACACCTAAAGATGCTGGGGAGCACAGTAAGAAATGCCTGCTGCTGTGTCAAGATTCAAGAGACAAGTATTATATATATATATACTAGACCAAGTGCAGACACGTTGGGTCTGTTCCCCCAACGTGTGGTTGTGGGAGGGGAGGCGGCATGCAGCATCACACACTAACTACCCCTGATCTCGGTCCTAAAAGATTTTCCCCTTATCCTTAAACTGTGACCCCTTGTCCTGGACTTCCCCAACATCGGGAACAATCTTCCTGCATCTAGCCTGTCCAACCCCTTAAACATTTTGTAAGTTTCTATAAGATCTCCCCTCAATCTTCTAAATTCTAGTGAGTACAAACCGAGTCTACCCAGTCTTTCTTCATATGAAAGTCCTGACATCCCAGGAATCAGTCTGGTGAATCTTCTCTGTACTTCCTCTACAGCAAGAATGTCTTTCCTCGGATTAGGAGACCAAAACTGGATGCAATACTCCAGGTGTGGTCTCACCAAGACCCTGTACAACTGCAGTAGAACCGCCCTGCTCCTAAACTCAAATCCTTTTGCTATGAATGCTAACATACCATTCGCCTTCTTCACTGCCTACTGCACCTGCATGCCTACTTTTAATGACTGGTGTACCATGACACCCAGGTCTCGTTGCAACTCCCCTTTTCCTAATCGGCCACCATTCAGATAATAGTCTACTTTCCTATTTTTGCCACCAAAGTGGATAACCTCACATTTATCCACATTATACTGCATCTGCCATGCATTTGCCCACTCACCCAGCCTATCCAAGTCACCTTGCAGCCTCCTCGCATCCTCCTCATAGCTAACAATGCCCCCCAGCTTTGTGTCATCTGCAAACTTGGAGATGTAGCATCAGAAGGCTATCGACAAGGTCCCACATAAGAGATTCGTCAGACATGATTTACCTTTCAGAAATCCATGCTGACTTTGTCCAATGATTTCACCACTTCCAAACTAGAGATATAGTCGGCATGGGCTCATGCCGAAGAGCCTATTTACACACTGCATCTCTAAACTAAACTAAACAACTAATATAATTTCAGGTAGGTTAACCCTCCAGTATTCATAAACAATGTTGAAGGCAACGCCACCTTGAATTTTTAAAACATACCATAAGTTGGAGCATCTTTATTCCACGTGCCTATAGGTTTCCATGGTCTCAGCAATTTGTTCCCTCGGCTTCTTCACAAGTCTTCATAAACCAGGGCGGCACATCAGCGCAGCTGGTAGTGCTGCTGCCTCACTGTGCCAGAGACCCGGGTTCCATCCTGACATCGGATGTTGTCCGTGTGGAATTTGTACGTTTTCCCTGTGACCACATGAGTTTCCTACGGGTGTTCCTGTTTCCTCCCCCATCCCAAAGCCGCGCCTCTGTAAATTGTACCTTGTGCTTGTCCCGAAGGGCTGAATGGCCTACTCCTGCACCTATTGTCTATTGTCCAGCACCTGAACTGTGTATGTATTGCTGACACTACATGGGACGCAGCTTATTTATCCTCAAATATAACACTAGGTAAAACCTGATAGATGTTTATTGTTAGTTTGTAGCCTGAAGGAAATAACAATTTGTTAACAAAAGAAGACTCTCTTGTTTGACCTTTAAGTGTCAAGGCATTGATGGAGAAGGTTAGTAGTTTAGTTTATTATTGTCACTTGTACTGAGGTACAGTGGAAAGATTTTTTGGCGCTTGCTATCCAGTCACTGAAATATTATAGATGATTGCAATCAAGCATTCCACAGTGTGCAGATATAGGATAAAGGGAATAACGTTTAGTGCAAAGTAGAGTACAGTAAAGTCTGATTAAAGATAGTCTGAGAGTCTTCAAAGAGGTAGATGGTAGGTCAGGACTGCTCTCCAGTTGGTGATAGGTTGGTTCAGTTGCCTGAGAAACATGTTGTTACCACCCAGAAAGGCCTTGTTTGTCTGGTTTGACATATTCCACATAATTATCATTGAGAAAGTACAGGTCAGTTGTGAATACACAGAGCCATTCCCTCATGAACATGACCCCTGACCCGTGTGCTCATAAGAAATCTTTCCTGGTGGAAAATAACACACAAGTTATTTGTTATTGGAAATATCGCTCCGAGATCACCACAGGTTTAAAAAAAGTGACCTTCAATTTCAAACACAGTGAAAAAGAAATAAAGAACAAACTGTTCTGGTACACACATTTTGGTCAGAGCATTCAAATATTATTAGGCTGAGAGATCAGGAATTGTAATTCAATCTTTTTTTTCTGTGAATGCATTTTCTAAGGAGGCAGACAGGAGGGTTTTTAGACAAATGTTGAAATAAGATCTGGATTAGGGATTTAGTGTCAAATATTTCCTGGCTCTGTTGATAAACAGAGGACAATGGCTTTAATCCATTTTATCAGATAATGGTGTAGCCCTGAAGTGGAATGGGTAAGGCTTCATCTTTCATTGACTCATGAAGGTCAAGCATTTAATGGCTGGGTCATTCTGTCTCACCAGTTGGTGCAAGAAAATATATTTTCTTTTGGAAGAGTTGTAATCTGAGCAAAACCGGCTCAGATGGAAACTTTGCCTTTCAAGCTTTTCCAAAGGGTTTTAATTTTATTTAACTCCTTAACCAAATAGGTTTTCTACAAAATGCACTTTCTCATCCGTAAAGCTGTCAGAGTGGCATTGCATTCAATTTGTATAAATCTCGTACGAGGAATTGGAACAAAGGCCTTATCTTCAGTATTATTTTCCTCATAGACCCAGGGAACTCCAGTCTGATAAGTGAAGTTCATTCCCACCCAAAATACGCCCTTGGGAATGTTATAGAGACATACAGTACTGAAGGAGGCCAATCGGGCCAACTTTCCCCTGCTGACCATGTTGCCCATCTACACTAGTCCAAACTGCCTCCGTTTGGCCCATATCCCTCTAAAACTTTCCTGTCCATGTACCTGCCCAAATGTCTTCTAAATATTGTTATAGTATCAGCCTCAACTACCTCCTCTGGCAGCTCTTCCTTTCTCCTTTGTCATTAAATCACCATCCAAACACTTGGAAAACTTGAGGGCTAGATTAGTACTGCTGTTAACTCACCAAAGAGTCGCAGGTTTCAATCAATTTAAAATTGGTGGCACCAATTGAGTTTTGTATGAATAAAAATTGTGGGGTTGATTTTACTATTTCCAGTGTGGCACATTTCTCCGTGAACTGTGAGATAACAATGAAGATCGTAGACCACGATGTTCTGATTCATTTTCTGCAACTATTGGGTTCTGTGCACATTGTTAACACCATCATGTGCCTGCAGGATATGATGGAGAGTTGGCATTAGTACAAGGATAACTCATGACAGATTAGTACAAGGATAACTCATGACAGAGTCTGTTTCAGATGGATGGGATTCACAGACAATGGTAGCATATTCCAACGTCACATTCTACGGTGAAATTGTAAATTATCCCTCATGTATAGGATAGAGCCAGTATACGGGCATTGCTGGTCGGCGCGGACATGGTGGGTCGAAGGGCCTGTTTTCACGCTGTATATCAAGTCTAAAGCCTGAAGTGTGGCTCAGTGAGTGGAGGAGTATTGGCCACACAGAAGTGGTTTGGATAAGAAATGTACTGCATTGTTTTGGATTGGGTGAATCTTATGGAAAATAACAGGCCAGAGTAATTTAGTCCAGAGGCGATGAAGGCTCGTATCTTCAGTATTATTTTGGATAAGACCCATTGGTACCCGAGTTGTGAATTAGAACCTTAATCATCTGTGTTAAACAAATGCCCCAACCCCAGTTTCCATTATCATCGTCTGACAGCTGGGCAAAATGGATTCTCAGTGAATAAACGCTCTTTTTAAGCTATGTTCGGTTTTCATTTCCCATTACAATTGATTATTGAAAAATCTTCCATGGTTGGAATGTACTGCGTTTTATGATTACTTTTAAATCATTTTGCAAAAGTATTAATGTCGGGGGAACACAAAACCAAATTTACCAGTCTCTCGTCATTATGACCAATGAGATTTACTACTGTTATCGTTTCCTGGCCTCATCATTCATAGTTTTTCATTCTCGGTGTATGTTGTTCTTTACTTTATCTCACATTGACTGCAACATCATAATTGGCCAACATGTCATTGTTAAAATATTATGTTTCAGGGAGGTAAGTGCATTGCAAACTATGAACAATGTTTCAACACTGAAGAGATTAATTTGTTTGTTGCTGTTTGTGCTGGATACAACATGATCTCCATGCTTGAGGTATATTTGGCTAATTCAATAAATACTGTCTTTTATATTTCAGATATTTGGATGGTCTACTTACATCAGCGATATATCAGATCTAATCCATTCAACAGCTTTTTGCCATTTGAATTTTTAAAAAAAAGGTAAACAAATGTGAAACCTTGAATTCTAATATATCCTGCCCAACAATCCATTTAGCATTCAAGTTAAGGTTTTCACATTACCTATTCTGAAGCTTCTAATGTAATATTTGTTGCAAGTATGCGCAAAGAACTGCAGATAGTTTACAAAGAAAATTATACAAAGTGCTGGAGTAGCTCAGCAGGTCCGGCAGCATCTCTGGAGAACATGGATAGACAATGTTTTGGGTTTTGGGATCCTTCTTCAAACTAATTGTAGCAGGAGGGTGAAAGTTGGAGGAGAGATGGGGGTGGGACAAAGCCTGGCTAGTGGTAGGTGGATACTGCTCACTTGCCATACTGTTCATCCCCGCCTCTCTTCCAGCTTTCTTCCTTCCACCCCCACCACCCTCCCCACCTCACCACTGGAATCAGTCTGAAGAAGACCCAATCCAAAATATAATCTAACCATGTTCTCCAGAGATGCTGCCTGACCCGCTGAGTTACTCCAGCACTTTATGTTTAATATTGTTTTAACATTGCCTCACATTACTACATCATGGACTTGATGGGCCGAGTGGCCTAATTGTGCTCCTATGTGTTAGGGTATTATGGTCTAATCTACACATTTTCCAAGCATAGAAGATTCATGATTCAGTTACCTTTTCTTTCTGTTTTATTTTAAAAGACATGTTTTGAATTTAGAATAACCAAATGTTATGTTACGATCCAAGGTCAGCTTCGGTATTAACCACAGAAGCCAGATTTATGGTATGTGGTTGATGTTGAGACAGCGGTTTGTGTTTGACTGTTTACGGGAGGAAAGAGGATACGGCAAAAAAAAAAGAAGCATTTGTCAAATTTATGCGAGAAACTGAGAGGTTTTTTTTGGTAATGAACTGTAAACTAACTCGATTAACTTACAATGAGTATATTAGAGTAATTCATTGTACCCTTCAGTGTGGACACAGGCAGGTGCAAACTGTATAGAAGGGCCTCGATATCAATGCAGAACATGAGCCCCACAGGGATAATGAGAGAAGGAAAATTTAAACAAAACTGCTTCCACCAACTAAATCACACATGTGCTGGAAAATATAATAGAAATTCAGGACTTAAAGTCACTAATCTTATCTCGGAGACAGCAATTACCTGCACAGCTAATATGTTTAATGGAGCTATTGTTCTGATCCTATATTTTCATACAAAACATTGTACACACTTGGAAGTGAAATGTTCTTTCCAAAAGTGAATGTATCATAATGATACACCTCCAAACTCTACGCAATATTCATATTTTAAAGTTGACTGCAATTTTTAACTAAGAGCTTTATATGGTTGACAAAAGCATTAGCTCTGTGCATGATAACTATTAAACTGAATTTATCGCTGGTCCTCTGCATTTTAAAATAAATATAGATCATTAAACCAAATCCAAAATCCTCTCAGTTTGTCGCATAAATTTAACAAATGCTTATTTATTTATTTGCCATATCATCATTACTTCATTACAAACAGTTTAGACTTTACTTTAGACTTTGGAGGTAGAGTGTGGAAACAGGTCCTTCAGCCCACTGAGTCCGCGCCGACCAGCGATCCTTGTACACTAGTTCTATCCTACGCACTAGGGACAATTTACAATTTACAGAAGCCAATTAACCTAAAAACCTGTATGTCTTTGGAGTGTGGGAGGAAACCGGAGCACCAGGAGAAAATCCATGCAGTCAATGGGAGAACGTCCAAACTGCGTGCAGGCAGCACCCGTAGCCAGGATTGAACCTGGGTCACAAAACCGCATTTTTATGTGTCCCCATAGGTTGCTTTCCATGGTGCATCTGTAGTCAAGAAAAGATCAAACATTACATTGGAAACAATGATCTTTCAACATTTCTGGCATTAAGCTGTGTGCTCATTATTCTTAATAAGCACAATTACTTCATTTAATACCACAAGACATTGGGCATTGAGCCAGGTGAGGCATTTGCAGAGCAATAAAAAAACACTGTGTAGAGATGAGACCAAGTGATTATCCTAATTATTCAAACATTAAAATCCTTGAAATACACAAAAAAAAGGTCCCGTTATGTCTTGGCAGCTAGACACCATAATTACCTTTGGGAGTATGATATAAAAATGGAACCATGCACATTGGCTTTAACTAATGGAAGATTTTACAATCTCATTGCATGCATCCTATTTTCAAAGTACAGATAGGAAATCAAACCAAAAGGAGAAGGGATAGTCTTTGAGTGACAGATATGTATCAGTGTGATTTATTTCCTGTACAAGGAGGGAGCAGATAGCAACTGCTGTAGGCGCTTCTATAATTAGGTTCTTAAGATTTTAGAGATACAACAAGGAAACAGGCCCTTCAGCCCACTGAGTCTGCGTGACCAGTGATCACCCCTTACACTAGCTCTATCCTACAGACGAGGGACAATTTACACTTTACAGAAGCCAATTAACCTACAAACCTGTGCGTCTTTGGTATGTGGGGGGAAACCAGAGCACCCGGAGAAAACCCACATGGTCACAGGGCATCAGGCTCAAACCCGGGTGTCTGGTGCTGTAAAGCAGCAACTCTAACGCTGTGCCTCTGTGCCGCCCCCTTCTGTGGTTGCAGAAGTGGTTTCAAGTAGGTATGTTGCCACTGTGATATCAGTGTCATGAATAGCGCCATGTCCCTGCAGAAAAGTAAGTAGTTGGTTGGCATGGGAAGAATTTAGTGGACTGCCGAAGGTCACGGTTCACATCATGCTTAACGATTATCGATTTAAAAACATGGATTAGGTCCAGTTGACGTATTTTTAGAAGATGGGTGAGAGATTAAGATGCAGACCCACAAATGTGGTCCTACAGATTATTCTGTACCATATGTGGCCAAGTAGGAAGATAGCTGGAGTATTGTCTGTACAGTACAGGAACGGCCCCTTCGACCCACGATATCTATGCCGAAAACTGATTTAGAACTGATCTCATCTACATGTGCACACGCCATAACCCTCTGTTCCCTACACTTCCGTGCACCTATCTAAAAGCCTCTTCAATGCATCTGCCTCCACTACCACCCTTGACCCCACTACACTCTGTGTAAAACAAAAATTGCCCTGGCCACCTCCATTAAACTTTCCTCATCTCACCTTATAGCTATGCCCATTAGTGTTGGACATTTCCACCCTGGCTGTCTACCCTACCTATACCTCTCATAATTTGATATACTATCAAGTGTCCCCTCAACCTCTGACATTCCAGAGAAAACAATCCAACTCTATCCAATCTCTCCCTGGAGCTGAAACTCTCTAATCCAGGTAGCATTCTGGTAAACCACCTCTGCACTCTTTCCAAAGCCTCCACATCTTTCCTGTTATGGAGCGACCAGAACTGTACGCAATACTCCAAATACTCCATCTGTGGAGGGAAATTGACAGCCTGCGTTTCAGGTCTGGACCCTTCTTCAGACTGATGGAATAGAGGGGAAATAGCTGGTAGAAAGAAGGGAAGAGATGGAGTTTGTGCTTACAAGTGATTGGTGGGTCCAGGTAAGGGGTGGTGGATCTCACCCACTTATTGTGCCAAAGCGTTCCCTTTAGAAGATAATTGTCTTCATTGTGCACATGGTTGCCTCGACCTTAGAAAGATTACAATTGTCATCAAACAGAGTTGGAGCAGATACATGAATTAGTTAGAGGCTGCAGCGGAAATGTCCAAGTGCTGTCTGCATGAACTCCTTTACACAATAGCTATAGTTGTTTTTTTGTTGTTGTTGTGTTGTCCAGAGATGCTGCTTGACACGCTGCATTACTCCAGCACTTTGTTCTTTTATGTACCTGGGGACAATTTACAATTTTTACCGAAGCCAATTAACCTACAATCCTGTACGTCTATGGAGTGTGGGAGGAAACCAGAGCACCTGGTGAAAACCCATGCGGTTACAGGGAGACATACAAACTCCGCTGAGACAGCACTAGTAGTCAGGATCGAACCCGGGTCTCTGGCGCTGTAAGGCAGGAACTCTACTGCTGCGCCACCGTGCCGCCCTTGTTTAGAAACAAAAGCATCTTGACGGACAAATACTTAAGTCAAGCAGCTTTAGGTTTCATTTACATGCACTCTAATTTTGTTTAAGAAAATTGATCCTCTGACCATCAAAGGCCCTGCATTAGGAGCCTTAGATTCCCCATCTCACTCCACTATCTTATAAAGCTTCCAAAACGAGTCAGATTTCTGATGAATTAAAAGATAATTTTTAAACCGCATTTAAGCATTGGCCATTGTTGGCGTAGAAATGCATCAGACATATTTCTTCACGAACAGGGAGCTCGAGCTGGCAAGTCACATCTGTGCCAGTAACTCCCAATGAATAAGTTATTAGGTGAACTCGGAGGAATTCCATTGTGGCCGTTTCATGCATCTTCAACAAGCAGGACACTCGCTGTGCTGCACTCCTGCACCGCACAAAATCATCCTTTGGTAGAGTGCTCCCTCACATCGCCAGAGACCCTCAGTTACAGTAGAGAGCATCTTGACTGGTTGCATCGCGGCTTGGTTCGGCAACTCGAACGCGCAAGAATGACGAAGATTGCAAAAAGTGGTGAATGCAGCCCAGTCCATCACTGGTACTGACCTCCCCACCATCAAAGAGATCTACAGGAGTCGCTGCTGCAAGAAGGCAGCCAACATCATCAGAGACCCACACCACCCTGACCACGCTCTCATTTCACCCCTGCCATCGAGAAGAAATTATAGGAGCCTGAAAACTATAATGTCCAGGTTCAGGAACAGCTTCTTCCTTACAACCATTAGGTTATTAAACACTACAGCCTCTAAATAAGCTCTGGACTACATAAACTTGGGGGCAATATTGTTTACTTTGCTCTATTATTTTTTATTTATCTGCATGTTTTGTTTAAGCATTATTATTTTCATATATATATATATATATATATATATATATATATATATATATAAAACTTATGATTAACTTTTTTGCTTTTATCATGATGTTTATATATCTTTTGTGCTGCTGCAATTAAGAATGTTATTGTTCTGTATCAACACAATAAAACACTCATTACTTGATTCTTCACACTTGACCTCGGGTACTTTCCATGTGGTGTTTGCAAGCTCTTCCTTGGTGTTCTGGTTTCTTCCCCTCCCCCAGATCCCAGGGAAGTGTGGGTTTGTAGCTTAATTGGTCTCGGTAAAATTGCCCCTAGTGTGTCGTGGGATAACATAGAGATTGCGTAAATAGATGATTGATGGTCAGTGTAGACTTGGTGGGCCGAAGGGCCTGTTTCAAAGCCCTACCTCTAAAGTAAACTAAACATCATACCCTTCTTACATCCAAGTTCTGTGTCAAATGCGCAAGCATAACGAGAAGTCAAGGCAGTGAAAACTAGGAGCCATCTTCAGAGATGATTTATGATGTGGGGAGAAAGTGAAGTTAATTTTGAAATGTTTTGTGCATGTATATTTTTGATAATACTAGTGGCATTGGGTGAATGACACAATAACATTCCCTCATTAAATCATCTTATTTTAAATGTTAATGAAATGCAGATTTGTGCCAAACAATGATGATGTGAAATTGCGGAAAATTGTAAACTTTAAATGCTCCTACTGTATATTTATCCCCACATGGAACTTACAAAGAAAAATCAGATTGAAGATACTCTTTTCAGCATCCAGTATAAATTGTGATTCAATTTTTTTTCATGTTTTAAGTACTTAGAAATTCTACTTATGAACTACATCATAACATCTGAAGGCTATTTATCAGGTGGAGCGCCAGAGACCCAGGTTCAATCCTGACTACAGGTGTTGTGTGTACAGAGTTTGTACATTCTCCCTGTGACCATGTGGGTTTTCTGCAGGTATTCCAGCTTCCTCCCACACTTCAAGGACATGTGGGTTTGTAAGTCAATTGGCGTGTAAAAATATTGTAAATTGTCCTGAGTAGGATAGTGTTAATGTTCGGGGTGATTGCTGGTCGGCGTGGACTTGGTGCCAGTTTCCGGGATGCAGCTCTAAAGTATAAAGTTTATGGTCACTGGAGTTGTACCAATGGTTGAGAAACAAGCAGTCAACAAGTCAGTCGGTCGGAGTATTGAATACATGGGGAACTTTGAACCATTGTTCTGCTTTATTTTCCAATTGGCTTTCTTTTTAAAGATATACAAGATACAAGATACAAGATACATTTAATTGTCATTTGGACCCCTTGAGGTCCAAACGAAATGCCGTTTCTGCAGCCATACATTACAAACAAATAGACCCAAGACACAACAACACAACATAATTTACATAAACATCCATCACATCATTGTGATGGAAGGCCAAAAAAACTTATCTCTCCACTGCACTCTCCCCCCCCCGATGTCAGAGTCAAAGTCATAGCCCCCGGCTGGCGATGGCAATTGTCCCGCGGCCATTAAAGCCACGCCGGGTGGTGCAAGATCGCACACCGGGTCTTGCTGTTAGAGACCCCGGCGTGCGCTCGCAGAGTCCCGCGGCCATTCCAAGCCGCGCGGGGCGGTGCTGTGAGGCCCCGCTCCAGGAGCTCTTCGACCCCGCAACTCGGGCGGGGGAAGTCGCCGTTGCAGGAGCCCTGAAAAGCGGT
Organism: Leucoraja erinaceus; assembly: GCF_028641065.1. Classification (NCBI taxonomy): domain Eukaryota; kingdom Metazoa; phylum Chordata; class Chondrichthyes; order Rajiformes; family Rajidae; genus Leucoraja; species Leucoraja erinaceus. The sequence continues at coordinate 22,629,352 of NC_073389.1, read as the reverse complement.
CTCCCTCCAGGGAGCCGCGGGCTCCCGGTGCCGCCGTCCACAGACCTGCCGTTGGAGCCTCCGACTCTCCGGTCGGGCCGCAGCAGCAGCAGCAGCAGCAGCAGCGCTCCTCCACCGCTCCACCCGTTCCGGACTCGGCCAGCCCCGCGACGGCGACGGTGAGTTGTAGCACCAGAGTCCCTGGCTTCTTCCTGTTGGAGGCTGCTCCTCGTTGCGGCCCCAACGACAACGGAAACCCGACGAAAAAAGGTCGGGTCTCCAGTGCAGGGAAAGATTTAAAAAGTTTCCCCCACACACACACACCCCAACAAAAAATAACAAAAACTACATTAAAACACAGACAAAAAATAATAAACCGCGGACAGACTGCAGAGGCCGCTGCTGACCAGAGTCGCGCCGCCCACCGATATTACACCTTGAATATTAACTGGATGAATTTGTGATGGTGGGGGGGGGGGGGGGGGCAGCATTGAATGAGGGCTGGCTTTGGGGAATCTCAGTGGCACGATTTAACTGCAGCCTCTTTAAATTTGCCCAACCTGCCCCCTGCCCCAGGGGGCAACATGTAAGTGCATTGGTTCTGACCAGAAAATTAGGGCCTGTACCTCCGGTGCAGCGCGGAGAGGTATTCACAGTTAAATGGACTGTACACAGAACCCATCACAATAACCTTGGCCAATGTTTGATGGCCATTACTCCAAATAAGCTCTGAGTAACGTAGACTTGGGGGCATTGGTTTTGTCTTTTTGCACTATAATTGTGTGTGTGTGTGTGTGTGTGTATCCGCACACACACACATATAAATATATGTACACACACACATGTGTGTATGTATGTATATATATATATATATATATATATATATATATATATATATACGTACATACCATACATATACGTACATACCATACATATATACATACATATGTACACACACACACATATATATATATATATACAATGAACTTTTCATTTTGTTTACAGCGTACTGTGTTTATATATCTGTTGTGCTGCTGCAGACAGGATTTTCATTGTTCTCTCTGGGACATGGCAATAATGATGTTGTAAGAATGTGCTGTAGACAGAGAGATGATGCTGCCTGATTCTCTGAGTTACTCCAGTATTTTGTGTCTATCTTTGGTGTAACAGCATCTGCAGTTTCTTCCTATGCAAAGTATCCTGGCAGGCTTTGAAAGGAAACTGTGCTGGTGAGAGAGGGAGAGGGAGAGAGAGAGATTTGTAGGATAGTGGTATTATACTGGGTGATCGCTGTTAGTGTACAGGGTGATCACTGGTCAGCATGGACTCGGTGGGCCGAAGGGCCTGTTTCCATTCTGTACCTCTAACACCTAAAGCCGAAAGTAAAGGGAGAGAGAGAGAGAGAAAGTGTGAGAGTGAGTGAAAGTGAAAAAGAGTGAGAATAAATGACTAAGAGTGAGAGTGGAAGAGAATGAGTGTAAGAGTGAGAATGAGTCACAGGGAGTCTGAAGAAGAAAATGTCACCCATTAATGTTTTTCAGAGATGCTGCCTGACTCGCAAAGCTGCTCTGGCACTTTGCGTCCTTTTGTGTAAACCAGCATCTGCAATTCCTTGTTACTACACTAAGACTGGCAGAGTATTTTCTAATGTTATGGGAAGCATTTTTATCTTTATACAAACAAAAACAAAGCTGACAGGAAAGATCATAAAACCATTGAAATGAAAGTAGTGGGAGCATAAACAACCTTCTCCCCCAATACCTTGAACCTGTGTCACAACATTGCAGGAAACACTTAGGAATATCCAAGCACTCATGATTATAAAGTTTTGGAACAGAAAATAAAAACAGTTGAGAAACACATAGAAGATAAACATCAGCGCAGGTTCAAGAGTCTAAATCAAAACTAGATTCTAAGAGGAAGGATTTTGAATCCCTGAAGGACAAAATGATCAGGCTATTGTCTCAAATCCTCATGCACAATGTGCTTGGAGTTATTCAGTGGAGAATTATGTTACTAAGCAACTAAGTCCTGTGAAAGCAAATTTTGCAAAGCAATATGACCATGGAATTGTTAATTATTAGGTAGCCCATGAAGAATGTCAACTATCTAATAAAAAGCATTTATTTGAGTATGGGGGAGGGAGATATTTTCCATCCAAGAAAAGAACTAGTCTTTCAAAAAGTGGTGCTTATGACTAATTAACTCGTTCTGTCTGAGAGCTGTGCGCACACTTTGATAACTTTATTCAAGAATTTTTTTTTAGAATTGAATTTGTTGTTAATCAATAAACAGGGTATCCATGTAACACTTTGTAAAATAAGTACCTGCATTCACAAATAGTCTTCAGTACCTTCTACCTCATTTGTCAACTTCTGACATTTGACAAGCCAATAGATTCACAAAACAATGAAGACAATGTTTGATGTCTTCCTATGATTTACAATTAGGAAATTATTTAAATAGATAAATACTATATCCATGTTATTATATTATATTATTATATATTTTATTGTTTATAATAGGATATCCTATTATTATTACCAAATATATATATTTCACAAAACAATTAAGAAAATTCTTGAGGTCTATTATCATTTACAATTAGGAAATAATATATACATATTATATTTCAGCTGAAACAACTGAAAGTTAGGGGCGGCCCCTGTATATTAGTATTGCAATTAACAAAGACGAGACCATCTTTGTTTTAAACTATTCAGAGAATGTGTTTTGCAAAGTCGTGTTAAATCTTCAAATATCATGTTCTCGATCTCAGTTGGGATGCGACAGTGTGTCACAAAGCAAAGATAAACTGCGTTTCCACTGAAGTCTAGTGAGGAGCAGATGGCACATAGAATTAGACTGGATTACAACATTGACCTGGGTAGTCTATAGATGAGAATCAGAACTAGGAGCATGGATGTGCAGTGTTAACTCTTACACAATACGATGTCAGTGCAATGCCATCGAGATGACACTGAGTTGAAACCTAATGATTGTTTTGTACTAATTAGGCATTTAGTGGGATTCGTTTTTTTTTGGTAATGTTTTGCAAATTATTATTTATTTCGGGTTATGGACATATTAATAGGTTTTCTGATGGCACTTTGCTGATCATTTCTGTCAGGTACACAACACTCTAGCTGATTACAGCCTTTCACCTTGATGGCTCAGATAAACAATTACTACTGTTCTGACTGTAATTGTATGTGACAGAGGGTGACCAGGCGATGTCTTATTGTGTGTAATTGCTTTGTGATGGTCAATGCTTGCACATGTAACTAAATCCTGGAGAGACTCTTTGATAGATTATATAAAAAGTTATACAGCTAGGAAGAAGTAATTCCAGCCCAGAATACATGTTACATGTGAACCTGATATTCCAAACAATGTATCAGCACGTTAGATGTTTCCCAAGAAGTAAGAGTGTTTTTTAACTGGAATTGAGCTGTCAGTATCGAGCAATTGAATCAATTGGAAGACAACTGCAAATGCTTTCTAAACCAGATTGGTTAAAAAAATCAAAATGGAGGTTAATAAGACAATAGAAAAACAATTAGTGAATAGGGTCTCATAATGTCTGACCACCGGTTTTGAACTGACAACATCCACTGTCAGTGGCACAGCAGTAGAGTTCTGCCTCACGGCATCAGAGACCCAGGTTCGATCCTGACTACAGGTACTATCTGTATGGAGTGTGTACGTTCTCCCTGTAACCATGTGGGTTTTCTCCGGGTATCATCCCACATTCGAAAGACGTGCAGGTTTGTAGGTTAATTGGCCTCTGTAAATTGTAATGCCGGAGGAAGAGCAAAGGGAGAAGGGGATGGGGGGGGGGGGGGGGGGGGGGGGGGGGAGGGATTAAATGGTAATGGGGTCGGGGGATGGGGGATGAGTGCATGAAAGAAGGACATTGAGCAGGGTGATGGGTGGAGAGATGATTGTGAAATTTGTGTGCATTGGGATGGGAGGAGCATGAATAAGAGAGGGGGGTAGTACAGAGGTGGTGGCAGGGGGCAGGATGAGATCAGCAAATGGTGCTGAAGGAAACAGAGCAACTGGTACACAAGCTGCATCAAATAAACACCTTACATGAGGGTTTGCCCCCTCCAGTTTCCACTGGTGAGAAAGTCTAGGACCAGAGGGCACAGCCTCAGAATGAAAGGACGTTGATACATTTTGAAAGAAGGCTGGTGGGACATAGAATTTCTCACGCTCAAAAAAATAAAAATAAAGAAAGCAATTTGCCCAAGGCTTCCAAATCTCCGTCATTCTGAATTACTGAATGGGTGGGGGATGGAGGGAGACGGCAGGTGGAGAGATAGTGGGAAAAACGGGAGCACACCTGGACAAGTTGAATCAGTTGTGATCTTATTGAATGACAATACTTGTTCAAGGGACCAATTGGGGTGAGAGTTCCTTTCACAGCATGTGGGGAGTCTGGCCAGGGGTAAAGTCGCGGGGAGGGCAGGAGCGTTGAGAAGGAGGGGGTCGGGGATCATGCCAGTAACTCATTCACTCACCGCTGCCACAGCGCTCCGGGCACGGAGCCACCGCATTGTGGTCCAGGAGGGAAGCAGCTCGGATGGCTGCAAGTGGCCTCGGGACCGGACAGCAGAACTGGACGCCACCTCAGCGCCTTCTGCCAGCCCGCTCACCTCTGGCAGTACACTCCGTCTGAACATCTCTCACCTGTCGCTCACCGGTTTCGCTCTTGTCAGCCGCTTCCCGCAAATCCTTAAATTCCGACAGCCGCTGTCGGAATTTAAGGATTTGCGGGAAGCAGCTGACATGAGTGAGGCTGGCGAGCGGCAGGAGAGTGGTTTTTAGACGGAGAGCACTGCCAGAGATGAGCGGGGGCCGGCAGAAGGAGTTGAGGTGGCGGCCGGTTCCGCTGTCCGGTCTTTCTTGGCCAACAACCTTCCAACTTTGGCTTCCAAGACACAGGTAAATTTTTGTGCCTTATTTTTGGGTAAAAAATAGCATCTTCATTGCCGGGAAATACGGTATTTAAAAAAACATATAGCACCAAGAAATGTACTTACCACATCATTTGTACACAAACTCCATTCTTCTCTCTTTGTTTCTTATTATTCTCTTAAGATAATGGCAATCCATGTTTGAAAAACCCGGCAAGAAACTTACTGTGCATGTTCTGTATGCTGCTGCACATGCGCAGTACTGCAAATGCAGAATTGCAGCTGCCTTCAGTCCCCTGGAAATTGACGGCTTGAAGCAGCGTTGATGGCACGTCAGCTGCACAGACCTTCGCGTGTTACATGTACTGCGGATGAAAGGCACAGAGAATTATGCCACCTAAGAGATCGATCACTTAGGTAGGCATTACTCTCACATGACTTTACTATTTATATTTAATACTAGTAAGATTAAACGAGAACTTACCAGTTTGAAGTTTGATCTTGATTTTATGAGGAATTACGATGAGCGATTACGTGAAGAAGTGCCGTCCGTCTGCGTGCGTGTCAATCTTCAAAGCAGCAGTGTTAAATCACTGATAAAAAGAAAACCTGAGAATGGTAAGATTGTGAAGAAATTAGAACTTCCATATGACCTTGATAGTATGAGGGTGGGAGCGGTGGGCACGTATTCCCTCAACGTTCCTCCTCATAAAATCAAGATCAAACTTCAAACTGGTAAGTTCTCGTTTAATCTTACTATTTTACTTCGGACTCTACTTACTACGTGAAGATTTCAAAGCTCTGTGATTTTACGCCGGTTACGAATCCAGGCGTCACACACTGAATGGATTGACCATGGATGCGTGTAATCATTAAAGCATTCAGACATTACGTAGTTAAGTAAAGAAACTGATGCTTTAAATGAAAGAAAAGTTTAAAAAAAAGTTACCCCTCCCAACCTTGGGGGGGGGGGAAAACTAAGGGACAGAACTTAAAATGGTACGTGCAAACACCCCCAGTCCAGTTATGGGTTTGTTATAAAACCGGTGGACCGTTATTTCATTCGTCCATCCTGCAGCCACTAGGATGTCGTCAAGGGGCACGTCCATAGCTCTTGCTGCCGACATAGATGCAGCCCTGGTGGAGTGAGATTTAACCATATTAATGTTTACTCCTGGTACCGCCATTACCTCTTTTGACCATCCGGAGATGGTTTGCGTTGACACCTTTTGGTGTGGTATTTTTTATGGCTGATTAGGACCGATTGTTCTGAGCCTCTGAGGTTCTCTGTAACTCTCAGGTAGTGGTGTTCGTATTTTACCACCCACACAACCGTTGGTCCTCTGGATATGCCAAGAACTGGATCTCCATCCCTGGCATTCCTGGCCTGCTCTGTTTATCAGGTTCCTGATTAGGAATGTTATGTTGTTCATATTGGTGGTCATGTAGTCCAACCGTAGCTTTTGCAGTGTCTGGACTCTTTGTCAGCATACCACCTTCAGGGTTAGTTATAGGCGGTCCCCACTGTCAAAGTAGGGTTTGTACCATGCTCACATCCCATGTGTCAGTGTACCTTGGCCTTGGAGGTCTTAAATTGTAAATTCCCTTCATGAATTTTGTTGTAAAGGGGTGCATTCCTATCGAACTGTGCCCTGCTTCCGGCATCAGATTGGAGGAGAGCGCGCCTCTGGCACTATAGATGCACTATAACTTAGTTTATAGTTATAGTACAGTTGATAGGAACTCCAAGACATCCGTTATCCGAACTGTGTTGTATTTGTTCGGACAGTCCTATGCCTTGAAATGGCCTCCTCAGAATCTGCAGACCAACAAGTTATACGTTCATGTAGTGGATGATTGCTCTCTGTAACTGGGTTCACTAGGAGGTCCCTGCTCTTGGGTACTGGCTGGACTATAATTCCCAAAATATTTGGGGACCAGGCTTGAGTAGGCCAATCTGGCACTACCAATATGCCTGTGGCTTAGTCTTGCTTGATTTTTGTCAAGCATCAGTTTGTGAGACAAATTGGCGGAAAGCATACATAAACATTCCTCCCCAATTGAGGGAGAAAGCATCCACTGCCATGCTCCTGGATCCAGCTCGCAGGACAGATATCTGGGTAACTAATGGTTAGTCTAGATGCAAACGGATCAACATCTGGTATGCCAAATCGTGTAGTTATTTTGTTAAATACTGTCTGATTCAACATCCATTCTGTGTTGTTATTAAACATTCATGATCCAGCATCTGTCACCGTGTTATATCTACTTCGTAGATTTCCCAAATATTCCTCTCGATACACCAGTGCCAAATGACGTTCGACAATCTGTCGTAAGATACAGATTTTACACCACCCTTGTTAATGGATAGTGATAACACAGTGGTGTTATCAATCTGAATTTAAACAAGCACCGGTTGCATATCGCTACAGAGAACCTTGAATCCATATTGTGCCCCCAACAATTCTGGGTAATTGATTCCATGTGTTGGGGAATTACAGACTCCTGCTCATTCCATCTGCCCCCACAGCTTTAGACTGTGTTGGTGTCTCCCCATCCTTAGCCGCTTGCATAGGTCTGAAGAACCCTCGATGGCTTTCGAGCAAAATTTCCCTGAGCTGTCTCCCATTCGTTATCCACCATAGTTATTCAACAATGGCCTCTGCTGGCAATCCATAGTTTGCCAATTCGGCCTGCATGTAATCTGAGTGTTCGTTCCTTTGCTTACTGTAAGTTCTGATAATGCAAAGGCCCGTACTGCGGGGAATGCAGCTACTATTTGCCAATTACACTCGCTGTTTGCCTGATAGATGGCTAGAATTTGACTATCAGGTCATTGCAGGCTTAATTAATATTGTCGTTTGCCCCTAGGCAAAGTCACCAACATATTTACTGTTTTTGATAGAAAATTCTAGGTAATCAATTACTCTTGTAGGTGTCAATTTTGATTTAACTGGATGGATGAGGTAACCAATTCTTTCAAACAGGGTTTTGGTTTGCTTGACTGATGCTTCTGCCAATTCTTGGTGACTCCAAAATGAAAATGTCATCCAAATATGCCATTACTATGTGGTTTTGAGACCTTTGTAGTCCCAGAATTCGTTTCCGTAGTTTAGTCAATAGTCTAGGAGCTGATGTCAACCCATTTGGCAGAGCCATGCCATCCAGTTAAACTTCAAATATCTCCTGCTCTTGGTGAATAGACACCGAATAGTATGCATCTTTGAGGTCGATGCATGCCATGTGACCATTTTATAGGAAGCTCCTATAAAACAGTTGTTAGACCATAACAAAAATTGCTGTTTCTAAAAGTCTGTACTGCACAAATGAGTTACACCTGGATGAAGTGACATCTTCTATCTGTCACCTGTCCTGGAAGGCAATCCTGCCCAAAATACTGGGCCTGCCTTGAAGACAATTCCGGTCCGAGTTCCAAGTCTGCTTGGAACCTATGTATGTTGTGCAGTAAAAAATAATCACATGTTGTTATCTGTTTTTTAAAACCAGATCTGAAATTCATGTTATTGTCATTTTGAACAAAAACACAAGAGTAAAATTACCAACATGTAACTGGTCCACAATCCCTTGTTTCAGTAAACCCAGACCCACCTACCTCCATGGCTACCGGTGGTCTTGTGGTAAGCCCAAAGGCCCCTGATGCGGGTTCCTTTTCTCTCCTTGATTGGGAGTTGGACTGGTAGGAAGTGTGGATTCCATGTTTCTCCTGACCTCTGCTTGGGTCTTGGTCTGAAAACCTTATCATACTGAGCCTGCCTTGTCGGTCAATTCTGGCCATAATTCTGAGTCTGCCTTGAAAGACGACTGATCATATTTCCGTGCCCAGCTTTCAAGCTACCACCGGCTTCAGTGAACTGCTTACCCCCTATGGAGGTGTGGGGTGTGTTGTCGCCTACTGATGAAGTTTGCTTGTCGTTGGTACCTTGATTGGTCCGACAGTTTTTGCTTCCTTCTTCTGGTCTTACCTGAAGAGAGGATTCGGCGGCTGGTTTCTCCAAAGTCACCCTGATAGCGCTGTTCCCTTGCCGGCATTTGTGCGGATATTCTGCCAATTGCTGTCTCTTGAGGCCATATGCATGTGCTTCAGTATGTTCATACTTTAGTTCGAGATCAGGTGCTGCCGCAGGCCCCTGAGTTTACTGATCTCGATCCAGCCCTAAAAGATCTTGCTTTGGGTTTGAACTCTCCTATGTGAGGTTCAAATGACAAATAAATGGTTCTTTTTGCTTATTATTTATAGTAGCTTTTGTAATTCGCTATATAAGATCAGTTCCTTTCTTCTGCTACTGGGATCACTCACACTCCTCTCTTTTGAGAGTGAGATCTTGTAGGTAGACATTGGCTGAAAACAGGTGCTGCCGCCCAGGCCCCTGAGTTTACCTGCGCTGACATGGCCCCTCCAGCGGGCCTAAATGAGATTCTTGCTTTGGGTCAGACTGAAACTGACCGTGAATGCTCCTCTCTTCAGAGCAGGAGACATTTTCTAGATCTCCCTATCCAGGGAAGCAGCCGCCCCAGTGGAACCTGGATGATTGCAGCAAGTTTTTCTTTCTTTTGTGCTTATTACCCACCATTATGTAAAGCTTTTTGGTGCAAGTTAACTTATTGCGGTAAAGGGCAGTCCTGGTTGGGTTTGCTCCTGGGCCTGGCCAAGTAAAAGTCACGACGCCAGGCGGCGGAGGGCTTACCCGGGCCACTGCCTGCCCCTTTTCCTTTCTTCTGCTTGCCCTTCCTGGGCAAGGGTTCGGGACCCCCCCCCCCAGGGTGTTGAATGTATCCCTGATCATTTGTACTCTGATGGATCAGAGTGGTGGTGGGTTCTGGCATATGTACTTCCCCCTGAATAAATTTTGGGGAAGACATAAAAAAAAATGGGGAAGACATTGGTTGCCCCATTATGCGAGGCTCCCGGTACTGCCTGCTGCTGTAGGGACCGGGCTGACACAGCTCTATCCTTAGAGCAGGTCATTGTTGGAGCAACGTTTCCAAACGTTGCTCCTATGTGGGAGAGTCGTCCTCAGACGCTCTCCGTTGAGGGAGGGTATCCCTTTCCCTCCCCGGACTCTTCTGAGTCAACGGGTTGTTTGACTTGCGGGTGGATTTGCCCATACTGCAGGACCACCAACGGAGCTCTCCTCCTGCAACAAGTCTCCTGCCGGTTCAGCTGCCGGCGCTGTGTCGGGAAACACCGTCGCCCGCTACTGGGAAATGCTGTGGTCTTCGGCAGCCGACTTCCCCGCGGACCGTATCCTCGACACCTGGGCCCTGAAACTACAAAACGTTTCAAGCCCGAAAGAACGCTGGTAAGTGATTCAACTTTCCTTACCTGCCCATCCTAACGGCCTGGGAGGACGCAGTGCCTCTCCAGTCCATCGCGCGTTGCGTTCAGATGTAATGACGCGCACGCAGACGGCCCTTCTTCACGTAGTCACTTACGTGGCTCCGAAATAAAATGACCATTTAATTATTTTAGTCAGGGTAGGCAGTGCCTACCATGCCTACCCTGACGGCATGTGCCTGATGGAAACAGGCCTTTCAGCCCACTGAGTCCACACTGACCAACAGTCACCTCGTATGCTAGCAATATCCTACACGCTTGGGACAATTTACAGAAGCCAATTAACCTACAAACCCACACGTCTTTGAAGTGTTGGAGAAAACCAGAGCACCTGGAAAAAACCCACGTGATCACAGGGAGAATGGACAAACTCTGTACGGATGGCACCCAAGGTCAAGATCGAACCCAGGACTCTTATGTTGTAAGGCAGCAACTCTACCGCTGCGCTACTGTGCCACCTTTGTTTAGTCACTGCTGCCTCCAAGCCTCCCTTTGCATTTTGAAGGTTTCAAACCTTTTGGCTTGATTGCTTTTTACATGAGAAATCTGACTACAGTGTACTACAGTACGGGCAGCATGGTGGCACAGTGGTAGAGTTGCTGCCTGACAGAGAACCAGCTTCGATCCTGACTACATCTGTACTGAGTTTGCACATTCTCCCCATGACAGTGTAGATTTCCCCCAGGTACTCCGGCTTCCTCTCACATTCCAAAGACATACAGGTTTGTTGGTTGATTTGGCTTTGGTAAAAATTGTAAATTGTCCCAAGTGTGTCGGATAGTGCTGGTGCACATGGTTATCGCTTGTCGGCGTGGACTCAGTGGGCTGAAGGGTCTGTCTCCATGCCATTTCTCTAAACTAAACTAAGCTCAACTACATGCTGTGAACTAAATTAGCCGAAAACAGCCAAGAAGCCCACATTTAGCACCACTGATAGATATAAAGCGTACTGATGAATCGATTGTGGTCTTAGTCACATGGAACCTGGTGAACCGGGTATCACACTGATCCATTCATTGCCTGCTTCTAAGATTTAATCTCCAATGCAACACTAATGCATTTGAGAGTGTTTTAAATGATCATTCAGGGATTTAAAGTTCAAAAATGTGAGGAAACACTCACTGAATTAAGCCTGAACCCACAGGGAAAATAAATTAAAGGATGGCATGATTCATCTCTTTCACAAGTTGAAAAGCAGGCCTGTGCTGCTTTAATGATGATTTTAGACCAAAAGGGCAACACAAAATTGGAAGCCTTAAACACGAATACCAGATGTGATTGGTATGAAAAAAAGACGTTTCTGGATAATTTTGTAAAACATTTTGAAACGCGTTAGCCCTGACTTGAATTATTTTTAATTCGGAAATTCTGCAGATTCCTTTTAGAACACAATATTTCCTATCCTTTGTTAAGGATGTCGATCCCTTGTTGATGTTGTAATGCTGGAAAGAGTGCAGAGAAGATTTACGAGGATGTTGTCAGTAGTCGAGAGCCTGAGCTATGGGTAGAGGTTGAGCAGACTAGGTGCTTATTCCTTGGAGCGCAGGAGGATGAGGGGTGATCTTACAGGTGTACACAACCATGAGAGGAATAGATCGGGTAAACGCACAGTTTTTACTAGAGTAGGGGAATCAAGGACATAGGTTTAAGGAGAGTGGGGAAAGATTTAATCGGAACCTGAGGGGCAACGTTTTTACTCAAAGGGTAGTAGATGTATGGAACGAGCTATTAGAGGAAGTAGTTGAGGCAGGTACTATAATAACATTTAAAAGACATTTGGACAGAAACATTGGGAAAAATGGGTTTCGATGGATATGAGTCAAACGCATGCAAGTGGAACTTGTGTAGATGGGGCATGTTGGTCGGCATAGGCAAGTTGGGACAAAGGGCCTGTTTTAATGCTGTATTCTCTATGACTTTCATGACCATGTCAGAATGCCATCCAGGTTCAATTCAATCTGCCACAAGATTGGATTTACAACAAGATTTTTTTGAATTTATGTGCCCAGGAATCTATTTCTAAAAGCAGTAGTACAGGGTTAAAACACAAAGAGCTGGGGGGTTTTAGCGGGTCAGGCAGCATCTGTGGAAGGAATGGACAGATGACAAGACAATAATAATCAACTAAACTAAACTAAATTGCGTTCAATTTGCTGTACTAATTATGCAAGCTGACATTTAGCACAAAAAGCTAGAGTAACCCAGTGGGTCAGGCAGCATCTCTGGAGAAAAGGAATAGGTGGCATTTTGGGTTGAGACCCTTCTTCAAACACTTTCAGCATGATGTGCACTGCCCTACAAGTCGGATATGAGGTAAAGCCAGGGTATGCAACCTATATGCACAACTGATTTGACTTTAGCTTTGCCTTAAGCTTTGCTAATTTGAACAAAGAGGATTCGGGGAATGTCAGGAGTGTACCACACACTGGAAAGGAGGCATTGGAAACTGGGGATGCTCCTCAACCTGAACTAGTTAAAGAGCTACAGCCTCGCAGCATCTGTGACCCAGGTTCAGTCCTGACCTTGGCTGCTGCCTGTGCAGAGTTTGCACGTTACCCCAGTGACCGCATGGGTTCCCTCCAGGTGCTCCGATTTCCTCCCACATCCCAGTACTACAGTGCGGCTTAAGTGGAGGTTAAGTGGACTCTGTAAAAAGAGAAAGTGGGATAACATAGAGCTGGTGTGAATGGGTGATCAATGGCGGGCGTGGACATGGTGGCTGATGGGCCTGTTTCCATACTACATCTTTAAATCGGTCTAAACCAGTGGTTCCCAATGTGGGGCGTACGCCCCACAGGGGGGCAATTTCATTTTTAAGGGGGGCAATTGAGCGCGACTGAGGAGGTCTGGGTCCAAATTTTCGATTTTTATTTTTTGGGATTTTCCATCAGGTAAAATATGTAGTTTATGTTTCAGATGTTATTTTGAGTAAATAACGTTTTTGGGGGTAAAAAAGGTCTTTATTGTGTAGTTATTTGTTGAAGCTTGTTTAAACCAAGGTATTGGCATTTTAAGCTTCTTCAGCTGAAACGGAGTTCATTTAAATATTTTAAATGATAAGAATTATACCTTGGCCATCACATTTTGTATATCAGTGTTCAAGAGCATGCTGGGGGGGGGGGGGGGTCATCAGGATTTTAGAGGTGATTAGGTGGGGCATGGCCAAAAAAAGGTTGGGAACCACTGGTCTAAACTGACAGGGGAGGAAACCTCAGCAACAATAAACTTCTATGGACTGTCTTTGGATGCACAACAGACCTCGTTCTCTGCAGTATCATGGCCACCTAGTATAATAATCTTTTAACAAATTCATTAAAAAGACAGCCAATATCGTCAAAGCTCCTCACCACCTTGGCCATCCCTAACATCGGGAACAATCTTTCTGCATTAGCCTGTCCAACCCTTAGAATTTTGTAAGTTTCTAATAAGATCCCTTCAATCTTCTAAATTCTAGAGAGTCTAAACCAAGTTATCTCTCATTTTGTAGTTGCTGAGGTTGGTGTTGTTCAGTGTTCAAGAGCATGCTGGTTGTTGGGAAGAAGCCGGTCGTGGACCAGGTGCTAATGGTTCTCAGGCTCCTGTATCTTCTTCTCGATGTGAGGAGTGAAATGTGAGTGTGGCCACCAATTTAGGTGCTGTGGGTCTTTGATGATATTGGATTCCTTTTCAGTGAATTTTTAAAATATATTTATTATATTTTATCTGGCCGAATTGCATTTATGGGCCTGTTAAGCTGCTGCAAGCAAGAATTTCATTGTTCTGTTGTCAGTAGTTTAGTTTAGTTTAGTTTAGATAACCGGCATGGAAAAAGGCCCTTTGGCCCACCGAGTCCCTGCTGACCAGCGAACACCCCGAACACTTGCATTATCCAAGGAACTATTTACAATTTTTACTGGTGCCAATTAGCCTAGAAACCAGTATGTCTTTGGCATGTGGGAGACAGCCAGAGCACCCGGAGAAAACCCACACAGGTCACGGGGAGAAGGTACAAACTCTGTACACACAGCACCCATGGACAGGATCGAACCCGGGTCGCTGGCGTAGTAATGCAGCAATACCGCTGCGCCACTGTGCCGCCCTGTATTTGCTTGGGTTTTTCCCGTCAAATTTAAATCCCTCACGATGCCAGCTCACTCGCATCCTCCATGCTCACTGCTCACTTGTTCAGTTTAGTTTATTGTCACGTGTACCGAGGTACAGTGAAAAGCTTTTGTTACGTGCTAACTGGTCAGAGGAAATGCACCACATGATCACAATTGATCCATTTACAGTGAGTGGGTACATGATAAGAAAATGACATCTAGTGCAAGGTAAAGCCAGTAAAGACCGACCAAGGATAGTCCGGGGGTCATCGAAGAGGTAGATAGTAGACAGCCCATTAAACACAACTGTAAACAAACAGTACATATGACATTTAAACACTCTTGTTTCTTGATTCTTGGTGCAAAAGCATAAATCATGTTACTCGCTGGAGAAACTGAAATGACGCTATTCAAAGCCATGAGGAAAACCTCCATCTATCTCACTCTACAAGTGTGCAGGTGCATTTTGTTCCTTGTTCCCACCCCCCGTGCTCCAGCTGAGAGTGGATGCTGGAATAATATTTTGGCAGCAGCCAGATGATCAAATGCCTGTGGGTGAAGTAGTAAAAAACAAGGCGCAGAAGCATACAAACCAGAGAATTAACCACCTGGGCTTCTCTGTGATCCGAGCCAACAAAGTGGGCTAACAAGGCAATGAGTAAATGCTCCCCATCTCCAAATCTGTAGGTTTCATCATCCCTTTCCCCCTAGAGACTACCTACCATCCCTGCCGATGAGCAAAATAAAAGCTTACCTAGATGCCACTCCATACCTCCGCCACTTCTGCAGACTGGCTCAGCACCACTGAAGATAGACACAAAATCGTGTAGTAACTGAGCGGGCCAGGCAGACTGAGTCCGAAGAAGGGTCTCGACCCAAGACGTTACCTATTCATTTTCTTGAGAGATGCTGCCTAACCTGCTGAGTTTCTCTATAGTTCCTTCCTGCACAGCTCAGTACTAGCCCCAGCTAAACATTTCCTATAACAATTCATCATTCACAGAAACGGAACAGGCCCATGCCCTCCAGACCTCCCCTCCCCTCACACGAACAAGAAAGTTGCCTTAAGCAGACACGTTCACCTTTTATTTCCTCTTCTCCTCCCTCCATCCTATTCCCCGTCCCAAGATTGGCGGATTTGGTAGTGCCACAAGCCTCTTCATGTTCAAACACACCTCTTCTGGGTCTTTTTCCAACCAACTCTTTCCTTCACATAACTCTAATTCCCCTTCACAATATCTCCAGTTGCCAACCTATTGCCATTAACTCAATTGACAATTTGTGTCAGCTGTTATACTGGAGAAGGGCACAAAATGCTGGACTAACCTAATGAGACAGACGAGGAGAGAAGGAATGGGTGACGTTTCAGGTCGAGACCCTTCTTCAGACTGAGAGTGATGGGAGAGAAAGACATAGAGATATGGAAGGGTAAGGTGTGAAAATGACAAATTAAAGGGGAGGGTGATCAAGGAAAATGTAGAATAGTTCATTGTCAGAGGAAGGTGATATGGAAGCATACAATCAGTACAATTTATTCAGGAGGACAGTGAAACTAATTGGAGAACTAGGATGGGGAGGGACGGAGAGAGAGGGAAAGAAAGGATTACTTGAAATTAGAGAAATCAAGAATCATAGTTGGGTCGTAAGCTGCCCATCTTATACAATGGAGTTGTGACTCGGTAGGTGAAGATGTGAAGTTAATTCCCATATCATCTGTCACTGGGTGTGTAGGAAGGAACTGCAGATGCTGGTTTACGCCAATGATAGACACAACATGCTGGAGTAACTCAGCGGGTCAGACAGTATCTCTGGAAAAAAGGAAGAAGTTATGTTTCGGTTTGGGACCCTTCTTCAGACCATCAAGAGAGGTGAAGGGGTTAGGTAGAGAGTGCTAGACTCCCTTGTGTCCTTACCCCACAATTTCACACAGCGGGCCGAGCCGGTCGAGGGTGATGGAGGAGGCCATGCAGCAGCCTGGGTCTTAACTAGATCGGGAGCAGCTCCAGTACAACGTGGACTTTAGAATTTTTGTAAATGGTGCCAAAAATATGGCAAACCGTGCATGTGTGATCTGTGAAGTGAAAATAAAGCAACATTGAGAATGACCTTACAGAGTCAAGAATCAAGTCAAGGGTGTTTAATTGTCTTATGCACTGAGAATGAGATAATAAGATTCTTACTTGTTGCAGCTCCTACATGCACTTTGATGTAACCACGCCACGGATAAATGTACAGCAATAATGCAACACATCATCAGTTATACTTGGTAACGAGACTATATTATTGCAAGCTGATGTATATAGCACAACCCTTATATAGGACCCATAGTAGTTCGCTGCCTGTAGCTAAGAAGTATTTTGTGGGAAATTACTACGACTATTATCTTTCTTTACCCACACACACCGTTAATTTCCCTGTCTTCAACAGGGTTTTGGTCATTTTTTGTTGCTCTCCAATCCCCTGTAAGACAAATCCTCTTGGCAGCATTACACACCACTTCTCCACAACTAATACATTCATTAATCACTTTAATTAGTCTCAAATGGATCACTTTTCTCTGTGCATGTTATTTCTCAACAAAATAGCTTAAATACTTGCCATTATTTCTTTTCCAAAAAGAACGCAACCCGTTTTAATCAGCTTGTTTTCACACTTATGAATTACATTCAATTTGTTTGTGACTTGCGTGTGTCACTTGTAAGCTTATTATAAGACTCTATCATAATATTATCACTGTTCTCCAGAGGATTCCTACTTCAGAATGATAGGACTGACAGAAACTTAGTCTTAGAGTCATACAGCATGGAAGCAGGCTTTTCAGCCCAACTCATCCAAATCGATCAAGCTGCCGAACTACTCTGGTCTCATTTGCCTGTGCTTTGCGCATATCCCTCCAAACAAGAAGCAAAATGTTTTCACAGAGTTCATCCTCACTGTCTGAAGAAAGGTCTCGACCCAAAACATCGACTGTCATTTCCCTCCATAGATGTTGCCTGATCCGCTGGGTTCCTCCAGTACTTTGTGTTTTATTGTAAGTTAATGATGTTCAAAGATGGATCAACGTTCTCCTCTGCAACTCTCCACCAACCATGGAGCTGTAAGGGGGGTGATTTAATCAATATATTTCATGCATTGTATCAATTTTTGATCCAAATTTTCATTTGAAATTCTTATTTTTGTTATTTTTAAAACATTATAACATCATATATACGTATTATTTATTAAGTTAATTTCATAAAACATAGGAGCAGAATTAGGCCATTCAGCCCATCGTGTCTTCTCCGCCATTCATCGATGGCTGATTTATCTTTCCCACTCAACGCCATTTTCCTCCCTTCTCCCCTTAACCTTTAACATCTTACAACTCAAGAACCTATCAATCTCCGCTTTAACAATACCCAATGATAGCTTTCACAGCCGTCCTCATCTCTCTTCTATAGGTACGTCCTTTCAATCTGAGATTGTGCCTTCTGGTCCTATACTCTCCCACTACTGGAAACATCTTCTCCACATCCACTCTATCGAGGTTTTTCATTATTCGGTTAAGTTTCAATGAGATTTCCCCCTCATAAAAAAGTATATGTTATCACATACACTTACATATATATATATATATACTAGACTAAGTGGGACCCGTTGGGTCCCATATTCACATGGGAGGGCTGGGGGGGGGGGGGGGGGGGGGGCTGGGGGCTCTCTGGAGCGCTATTATGGGTGTTGTGGGCTGAAGGGACTGGTTTCCAGAGGGCTAGTATGGACAGTGTGGGCCGAATGAATTCTTTGGCTGGCAGCTCAGTCACTCAGGCCTGGGTGGGCTGGCAGCTCAGTCTCCCAGGCCTGGTGGGCTGGCAGCTCAGAAACTGCCAGAAATTCTGCCCAAAACAGGTGAGAGACTCTGTGAGAGATAAGGGGGAGAGGGTGGAGAATCAATGTTAGACACTTTTCATCTTTTTCTGCAGCTCACAGCAATGAAAGAGGAAAGTCTATCCTGGCCTGGATCTCAAAGGGAGCCTTGTAGGGGGAATACTTACTGATGGACCGAACGGACTCCTCCTGGGCTAGTACAGGCCTGATGGACCGAAGAGGCGCTTCTAAACAAAAGTTTCAGAAGGCAGTGCATGTATCAGTGCAGTGAACCACATTTGTAGCTGTGCGGCAGGGACATTGCTTTATGTATACCAATGCCTACAGGGATTTTGCTGGTGTACGGGGTGATCGCTGGTTGGCGTGGACTCAGTGGGCCAAAGGGCCTGTTTCTGTGCTGCACCTCTAAAGTCTAAAACCATTGATGCAATCGATGACATCCCGTATGCTGTGGATGACGCGTCTTTTGTGTAACGAGAGATGGATCTTCCAGTTTTCATGCAGCCGATTGCCGAATTTATTTTAATTATCAGTGTATTGAAGCAGAGCAGCTGTGACCTCAATTATATGAAGAGTGTTTTTGTACAGGTTGCCTGACTTTGTAGGAAAGGATTCTGTAGCAGGAATCTGAGCGCTGTCACTTTTACCACAGCTGGCATTGCTGACACAGCTGCTAATTTAATGATGATGGAGATTAAAAACTTAACTACGTCCTTTTGTAACAAAAGCATTTTCCCACAACAGTTGGAAAAGACTCAAGAAACAAATGAATTCTAATCTTTCGAGGGTTTTGCATTGCACTGGTAATAGCTCAATGACAATATCTGCAAGTATTAGTACCTGGCACCTTGTTATCAGTGTTGTAACCAAATCAAGTGAAGCAGATGATGTTTTGAACTCTAGTTTAGTTTAGAGATACAGCTTGGGAAATAAGCTCTTTAGCAACCAAGTCGACGCTGACCAGCGATCCCTGCACACTAACACCATCCTACACACGCTGGAGACAATGTACAATTTTACCAAGCCAATTAGCCTACAAACCTGTACGTACTTGGAATTTGTGAGGAAACATAAGCTTCCACAGAACTCTCTGGAGAACAACTATAAGATTCAGGCTTACGATTATATATGTATTTTGTGAGTAGAAAAGGAAGTTTTAATTATAGAAAAATAGCGTGGAAACAGGTCCTTTCGGCCCACCGAGTTTGCGCTGCATACAAACTCCGGACAAGCAACAGCAATAGTCAGGATTAAACCCGGGTCTCTGATGCTGTGAGACAGCAGCTCCATTGTTGCGGCACTTGTGCCAAAACTCCAATGAATTTATCCTTTCTGATCTCTGTGTTGGATAAATGTGAAATAGTTGTACACATGCAAACTCCAATGCATGGAGTTTGTGCCATGGTTTAGATTTAGCCAAGTGATGCCTGCCAACCACACTCATTGCTTGGACCATCAGTGATCTCTCATTTACCCAGTTTAGATTCTCAGAGCCAGACTCTTTGGCTGAGGGAGATGCAGAGTTGTTTAGTGTTGTCTCCCACATGGAGCAGGTCCTTTGGTATAATATAATCAACTGACATGCGTCAACCAGTCAAAGACCCACACATGTGGAATCCACTTGTTCAATAAATATACAGATGTTCCCTGACTTACATAAGTCAGATGTTACATAAGTCAGAAACTGAAGTACTAATGTGCACATGTAAACTTACTATTTGACATGGAGACCACGTGGGAGCTCCATCATGGAGATGTTAATATTGACCATATTAGAGTTATTATAAAATGGAGGATCTTTGCAACTGTAGGGTCAGCTTGGTCTTTTTCTGTGTAAAGCTACAAGCTACATGCTGCAAGCCGCTGCCAGAAAGTCTAGGTCCTAGATTGAAATATCAGATAAGGTGAGGTCCAGATGTCCTCCCTGTTGTTAAAATGTATGAGGACTTTGCAGAGAAGCTCAGATGTGTTGCAGATTAACAGGATTGACCCATTGCAGAAGGGTTGTAAATACTGTTAATAATGTTGCAAGGTGTTTGTGTTACTGTTTGATGATTGGCTGAAGTGTGAAGCCTTGTTTGAATTGTTTATACTCCCTAGGAGAATGTTGTATTACTTGGGTCAACTGACTTCTTTTCAGAAGCTTCTGTGGAAACATTGTAATGGGACGTTTTGTAATTGGGTTGGGGAACTGTCAATAACACTTTAATGTAATCAATATCTGTGATTGGTTTGTAGGGGCTGCCACCCCATTGTAGTTCTGCATCGCAGGGTCTGAGGACCAAAAAAAAGTGATCCCCACCAGGATCATTGTCGATCTTCTGGAGGGGTGCTTGGGACAGCGTATCCTTTTGGAGGTATCTGCTTGCACGAAGCTGAAGGGCTTGGACAAGCAGAGACAAGGATCGATCCCGCAGTGGTTAGGTATTGTATAGGGAGTTTGTTATTGTTTCATAAAATAAAGGTTAGTGGTCCAGTGCTTGACTCAGTGTTTTACTGAACTAGACTAAGGGGGGTTAGCTCTGGGAGCATAATTACAGAGACAATGGGGGAGCTCCAACGTGGAGATCATGGGGAAGCTCCAACATGGAGACCATGGGGAAGCTCCAACATGAGGACCAGCGTGGGGAGCTCCGACACACGGAGACCACGTGGGCTTCAGTTAGCTTAAATAATTCATTATATAAGTGTGAGTTTACGTTAGTCACCTATTATGTAAGTTGGGAGTACCTGTACAGATTTGCAGTTTAGAGGTGTGTTTGCGAGTTCTGGATTTTCATATTTTGGAACACATGAGCCAAAGTCCCAAAGACGTACAGTTTTGTAAGTTCATTGGCTTCGGTAAAAATTATAAAATGTCCCTAGTGTGTAGGACAGTGCTAGTGTACGGGGTGATTGCCGGTCGGCACAGACTCGGTGAGCCAAAGGGCCTGTTTTCTTCTCTAAAGTCTAAAGTAAAGAAATGCACTCCCTTTAGAGCCTGAAGCTGCAACAGGCATGTTCATCGAGAGATAAACTGTTCATTATCTTGGAAATTGCACTTGACATTGTGATGGCGTGGAAGTAAAACACTTTTATATCAAATTCCCCTTTGATATTTATTTGAAACTGTTCAATGCTTTCAGTAATGCAGCAGGAAAAGGAATTTTACCAGCCTTAAATCATTAAACTTGATTACATCCCTAATGATAATTTCGAGCTTAACAGAAAGGAAAAACTATTAAGTCGAATACAAATATGTCCTAAATTCTCTGTGTTACCCGCGGTAAAATGTGCTCATTTCAGTTGTCATTAACAGAGAGTCCTCTGTGTTGCATTTGGGAAACCTTTGGATACGGTAGCTTAAAGTGGTATTAGACTCTGCTTCTGATTGATTTTAAGTGCCCAGTGTTATTATGCTGAATCCATTAAGATATTATACTTCTTGCTAACGTAATACAAAACTGGTGCCAATCCAATCTCAATTGTCTTCTTTAAAGGAAACATTAATGGATTGCCTAGATTTCTGTGATATTGCAATTGTATTTTTTTACTGTCAGGTGGTGCAGTACTGTACAGGAGCTGGCATAGACACCAAAATACAAAAACAAATCAATAATCTCCCATTACCTTATTGTTAAAGCAAGTACTCTGCTACAGCACGAGGACTATTACATTTTTCAATCATAGTTTTTTGGTGCTTTAACATAAATTTGAGTTTTTTGGTTCCTTTAATAATTTACCTTTGTTTTGAGAAAATATTCGAGTTCCTCTCAGTTGAAGAATGATACAAAAAGGTTATCTTGCATCATGAGTTCCCAAGCTCGTTTAAACTTTGTGTGGATCGCCCTGTCGAAGTGAATTCAATCCCAGGTCAGAAGCTGCCGACCTTGACCTTGAAGCTGCTGGGAACTGGTTTTGCAGCTCCACCTGGGAGACGGAGTCCCAGCACCATTTCCCCAACCTCCCTCTGATCAATGTGCTTTGAAGATAATGGAAACAAATTGTGAAAGTGGATACAATATGCGGACATCATTACAATACCTGATTAGTGCATGCAACTTCAGATACATTTCTAATCCTGTGCATTAACTAACAAAATAAAAAAAAATACAAGGTTGGGTCTGGTCGGGTGCCGGGAAATGAGCAAGATACTTGTGCATCAGACTCAGTGCAGTGCGTGAAGAATTTATTAAGGGAACTTTACGAGGATGTTACTAAGGCTCGAGGGCCTGAGCTATAGAGAAAGGTTGAGCAGGCTAGGACACTATTCCTTGGAGCGCAGGAGGATGAGTAGTGATCTTATAGTGGTGTACAATATCATGAGAGGAATAGATTTCCCTACTCTGGCCCAGAGTAGGGAAATCAACAACCAGAAGACATAGGTTTAAGGGGCGGAAGGTTTCAAAGGAACCTCAGGCGTAACTTTTTCACACAAAAGGTGGTGAGTGTATGGAACGAGCTGTCAGAGGAGGTAGTTAAGGCAGGTACTATCCCAACGTTTAAGAACCATTTAGCCATGTACAGGTTTAGAGTGATATGAGCCTAACGCAGACAGGCGGGATAAGTGTAGATGGGACATGTTGGCAGGTTGGGCTGAAGAGCCTGTTTCCATGCTGTAAAACTCCATGACTATGACTTGAATTTGATATGGATGATAGATATAGAATATAAAACAGCGCAGCACAGGAACAGGCTCTTCTGTATGTCTGGCACAATGTCTGTGATAAACCAATCTGATCTACTTACATGTGATGCAAATCCCTCCATTATCCACACTTCCATGTGTTTATCTAACAACCTCTTAAACACCACGTTCCAATACCACCCCCAGCAGCGGGTTCCAGCCATCTTCCAACCCACTTTGTAAAAAACTTGTTTTTGTTTGTAAAACCCCTACACATCGCCTTTAAATTGTTCCCCTCTAACCTGGCATATACAGTTTGCCCTCTCATAGACTTTACTTTAGACTTTAGACATACAGCATGGACCAGGCCTTTCGGTCCACCAAGTCTGCGCCACACAGTGACCACCCCGTACACTAGCACTATCCCACACACTTGGCACAATTTACAATTTTTTCATTGAAGCCAATTAACCTACACGCCTGAACGTCTTTGGAGCGGGGGAGGAAACCATGCAGACAGTACCCGTAGTCAGGATGGAACCGGGATCTCTGGCGCTGTCAGGCAATAACTCCACCATTGCCCCACTGTGCTATCTGTGAATGGATGTACATATTCTGTTATGAGTTCTCAGCCACTGTGCCATCCGTTAAAACAATCAGTACCGTATCAGAGAAGTTTGTGCTTTCATGGTTCATGCGGTTGCATTCTTGCTAATGTCAATTCAGAAAGCAACACTGAGCTCTCTAGTCCATATTTATAAAGCAAAAGCAGACATATCCCTTGTTGCATTTGGTGATCAGACCAGGAGCAAAAAAATGTGACAGTTATAGTTAGGAGTCAGAGAATCAAACAACAGCCAAAGACCGAATTGAGTCCCTGAACTCCAAAAAGAGCACGTTAAATCCCAACATGTCCCATTCAATTAAAGTGCCAACAATGTACAGGCAGTAAAATGCAACTTTTCTAAGAGTTGGTCCCTGATCCTATAATAATCCACATACATTTAACAGGGTACTTATACATTTATATATAGACATCCCTGCACTGATTGTCATGAAGGGCCATTGAGACTGCAAATGCATGAGTGTATTAGCTTGTCTGCTGCTTCAAATCGAATAATGTATTGAGATTTAGGCTTGGCTTGTGATGTTGCAATGGGCAAACCAATTACATGCAAATATTATACAAGAAGGGGGAATGTATGAGAGAGAATAGGGCGCACTGTGGCGCAGTTGTAGAGTTGCTGCCTTTACAGCACCAGAAACCTGGGGTCGACCCTGACTACGGGTGCTGTCTGCACAGAGTTTGTACATTCTCTCCGTGACTGCATGGGTTTTCTGCGGGTGCTCTGGTTTCCTCCCACACTCCAAAGATATACAGATTTGTAGATGAACTTGGCTTTGGTAAAAATTCTAAATTGTCCACACAGTGTAGGTTAGTGCTAGCATACTATCAGCATACATAGCTGGTCGGCGTGGAGTAGGTGGGCCCAAGGGACTGTTTCCATGCTGTATCTCCAAATTAAACCAAACTAAACTAAATGAAATAGGTTATCGGAGAAAGTCTGGGACAAATAGGTTATCGGGAGAAATCTGATGGGAGTCCTCTGCGAGCTAGTATAGGCTCGATGGGTCAAGTGGCCTCCGTTCAATGTCATGAATAAATGTGAGAAATATGCAGAAACAAGGAACTGCAGAAGCTGGTTTAACAAGGAAAGACACAAAGTGCTAGAGTAACTCAGCGGGTCTGGCAACATCCCAGGAGTAACATGAATAGGTAATGTTTCAGGTCAGGACCCTTCTTCAGACTGAAGAATGAAGTCCAATGATTAACATCCCAGCCTCTCCAAGTTCCCCCTAGAACTTAGGCTCTCAAGTTCTGGAAACAATCTTGTAAAGCTTTGCACTCATTCCAGCCGAACAATGTCTCTCCTGCAGCAGGATAACCAATACTGCACACAATTCTGTTATGTACGGCCTCACCAACGTCTTGTACATCTGCATCATAATGTCCTAACTCTAAGTGTGCCGAGGGACTCGCTAAAGCTCGGTGCTGCCAACTACAAGGCTCTATGGGGGAGGACCACAGTCTAGGGTCCTTCCTCCGCTGGACATTGAGGGGGTGATTTTGGTGATCAACACCCCTCAATTAAGGGAAGGGATATCATCCCAGGTGTGGCTAGGGGTGGTTTGTTTCTTTGTGTGAAAACAGGTGTGAACACTACTGGGTATGACACTATTGAATGTATAGCCACTGAGAAGGTATGAAGAGTTTCTGCACAGTTTTTGTTTTGTATATATTGTTAATTCTGAATGAAGTTTATTTTTGAAATAAAATACGTTTTTTCCTATACCCAATACCCAGGCCGATGAAGGTAAGTGCCATCAGTCCAGTTTAAATCCTCCTGAGTAGTACCAGCAAATTTCCCTCCCCGGATATTAACTGTCCTCCAAGTTCAGGTGCAATCCATCCATCTTGTAGAGGTCACCTTTGCCCCAGAAGAAATACCAATGATCCAAGCCCCTTCGCCAACTCCTTATACATGCATTCATCTGGCTTAATCTTTTGTTTTTGCCCTTAATGGCACTTGTGCTTTCAAACATCAAGCAAGTATGAATGGGAAGAGCTTGAGGGATATGGGCCAAACGCAGGCAAATGGGTAGGGGCACTAAATGCTGGAGTAATTCAGCAGGTCAGGTAAAATCTCTGGAGAGCATGGATGGATGTCATTTTGGGCCGAGACTCTTCTTCAACATCACCTATCCATGTTCTCCAGAGGTGCTTCCTGACCTGCTGAGATCTCCAACACTTTGTATCCTTTCGTGTATAAACCTACATCTGGAGCTCCCTGTTTCTACAGGCAAATGGGACTAATTTAGATGCGGCATCTTAGTGGGTTTGAACGAGTTGGGCCGAAGGGACTGTTTCCCTGCTGTATGCCTCTGTGACGAAGTACACTAGGACTCTGAGTCCTTATTCACCACTGACAATGGGAAAGTATTGCACACATTAAGGTCAACATCCCTCTCCTTAATAAGCACAAACTTCACCAGTAAAAACAAAAATGAAATCCAAAGATAGGCGCAATTGCTGGAGTAACTCAGCAGGTCAAGCACCAACGTCTCTGGAGAAAAGGAATATGTGACATTTCAGGTTGAGACCCTTCTTCAGACTGAGAGTCAGGGGAGAGGGAAACTAGAGATATGAAAAGGTACAGTTGGTGCCAGCTCTGGTTTGCTCTGTACCTTTACATATCTCTAGTTTCCCTCTCCCCTGACTCTCAGTCTGAAGGGTCTCGACCCAAAATGTCAACTATTCCTTTTCTCCAGAGATGTTATTGCTTGACCTGCTGAGTTATTTCAGCATTTTGTCCCTATCTTCGGCGTAAACTGAAGGAATCTGCGGTTCCTTCCTACACAAAATGAAATGCAAGCAAGATTTATTTATAGAGGTCAAACTGCTTGTTACCGACGCACGTAGTGACTTAATTTTCATGATAATAACCAATCTTGACTTGGAAAATTTCATTCCAGTTGTTTGCGCTACCATTCGAATCATAGCAAGAATTTTGTCATTTTATTACTGAGAGAAGAACAAATCCAGTACCTTATGTTTTAATTAGCACTTTCTTCCGACGAACATGTAGCTGTATCATATTCGGTCTTGCACCAGAATTTCAATGAATTGCATTCAAAAGGACCAATTTGTAATGTATGTAGCCTAACCCATTTAATCAGCTGCGCATCAACTGAATCGAAATGACAGCATTTTACAGTACAAAGCATGTTCATTTATGGGAAGTTGTTAGTGTGTGAAAGATGATTGATGTACTTAACTGACAATGTGCGGTGCGCTGCACTATAAAAAAACAAGAATAACAGGGGAAGGTTTCATAATTTGGTCAGTATTACACATTTAAGTGTTATGCATGGATCAAGAAGTAGATGTAGAAGGAATTAATGCAAAGTGAATTAGTTAAACCTCTGAATGGATGTGCCACTTTTGATATTAAAATAAAGGTCATGGGTAGAATTTAATGTTCCACAAATCTGATCCTTCGTTTTGCTGAGAAATCGGATGAAGTCTATTACTCTGGATGTCAGATTGCATACACTTACTTCTCTACTGATATGGTCAACTGAGCTTGAATTGCTATCTTAATCAACCAAATGGATGCTGTAAAACATATTTACAGTATATCAAATATTAACTTTTTATATGAACTATTTCTCTACGAAATATTCAATCAGTTTAAGCTAATGAATGCATCCAGCCCAAGGTCAATAGTAGAGGATAACTATGAAGATGGATCATTGATGCGGGGAAGTAGAAGTTGAAAAATGATGTATGTAGATTAAAACACACAAGTCAAGATTACCTGTAAATTTAGTGATTGTTTCATATAGATTATGGTCCCTAATGGGGTAGAGCATTATTAAGCAGCATTTATCAGTAATTCATCATGTTCTGTAAACCATAGCCACCCTGTGCTATCACCAAAGTTTTGAAAATGCAATAATGTCAATTTGAGTTGAATGTTTGAAAGAATGTAATGTTATTAAGTTTGAATGGCGCATTTTTGGCAATCGGGCATACAGAATTTATAGTAGTTTAGTTTAGAGATACAGTGCAGAAACATGCCCTTCGGCCCACCGTGTTCACACTGACCTGCAACACTAACACTATCCTACACACGCACCCATGCACACACACACGCGCGCACGCACACGCGCACACACACAAACTAGGAACAATTTACAATTTTAATGAAACCAATCAACCTATAAACCTGTACGTCTTTGAAGTGTGTAAGGAAACTGGAGCACTTGGCGAAAACCCGCACAAGTCACAGGGAGAATGCACAAACTCCATAGAGACAGCACCCGCAGTCAGGATCGAACCCAAGTCCCTGGTGCTGTAAGGCAGCAATTCTACCGCTGCACCACCATGTTGCCATAATTAAAGTATTAGACAGTATTTCCCAGGGCTGCGGAGGGAAGCAATGTTTTATTATTTTATTACACTGTCACTGTGTCATAGTCACAAAGTCATACAGCATAGAAACAGGCCCTTCAGCCCAACTTGCCCATGCCGACCAAGATGCCCCTTCCACACTAATCCCAGCTGCCCACATATGGCCCATAACCTTCTAAACTTTTCCTATCTATGATAGTGTAATCTATTCATACAGCAGGACGATGTATTGAAGGAGGAATCCAACCCAAAACATCACCTATCCGTGTCCTCAAGAAATGTTGCCTGATCTGTTGAGTTATTCCAGCACTTCTACACAAGAACAATGTATTTGTCATGCTACATGATTAGCAACATGGCCAGGACGAACAGGGCAAATGATTATTAGAAAGACCAGTGTCATTATCTTCAGTGATGGCCCTGAACTCTATTCCCCATCCACACGTCTCACCATGATTGTCTGCTGGGGAACAAGAATTGCAACCGCTATGACCCCAAGTTGAATATCCATCCAGGATATTTGCCTGAGAAACCTGGAAGTATGCTCTGAACAGGTGACACAGTGGTAGAGCTGCTGCGTCACAGTGCCAGAGACTTGGGAGTACACATAGTCACAGGGAGAATGTTCAAACTCCTCACAGGCTGTACCTGAGGCTAGGATCGAACCTGGGTTGCTGGAGATGTGGGCTGTAGGTTTAGTAGCTGCGCACTGTGCGAATGCATGGTCCCTGCCCACTTCCTGAAATTAGAGTCCATCAGGTTCTATGAGAATGGGTAACGGTCAAATTTGCCAGCACTTACTCCAATCGGTTGGCTTTTATACGAGCAACTGCTTGCTGTTTACGTTTTCTGGGAAATGATCAATTTCCCTCCTGGGATAAATAAAGTTCTATCATATCATATTGTATCGAAATAGCACCACCTTGAAGGCACCGAATGCTTGGCTGCAGAGCAGAAACCAGCAAGTGAAACAGAAGCGGCGCAATGACACAGCGGTAGAGTTGGTGCCTTACCGTGCCAGAGACCCGGGTATGATCCTGACCATGGGTGTTACCTGCATGGAGTTTGTACATTCTGCCACTGACCTGTGTGGGTTTTCACTGGGTGCTCCGGTTTCTACCCACACTCCAAAGCCGTACAGGTTGGTAGGCTAATTGGCTTGGGACAATTGTAAATTGTTTCTAGTGTGTAGGATAGTGTTAGTGTGCAGGGATCACTGGTCGGCGCGAACTCGGTGGGCCGAAGGGCCTGTTTCTGTACTGTATCGCTAATTTAAACTATACTAAAAAGCAAAACATTGCCTGTCGCTGGAAGTGTAAGAAAAGAAAAGGTGGAAATATTCACCAGTAATGCAGTATCTGTAGGGAACTAGAGTTAGTGTTTCAAGTCGATAATTAATCATATAAGATAGAGTGGTAGCCTGTGCAATGGAGAAGTGGGAATGGAACCACAAATATTATTATCTGTCAGGGATATTGACATGGAATGCTCCAGGGGATGGATGTAGCAACATTATTGTCCCTGCAACATGGTTTAGTTTTTTTGTTTAGCTTATTGTCATGCGTACCGAGGTAGAGTGAAAAGCTTTTGTTTGCCTGCTATTCAGTCAAAGAAAAGA
Source organism: Leucoraja erinaceus (assembly GCF_028641065.1). Taxonomy (NCBI): domain Eukaryota; kingdom Metazoa; phylum Chordata; class Chondrichthyes; order Rajiformes; family Rajidae; genus Leucoraja; species Leucoraja erinaceus. Next base: position 22,599,950 of record NC_073389.1, on the reverse strand, counting down.
TTAGACATGAATAATATCAAGCCGCCTACAGTGCATAGATAAAGGATAATGGGTACAGGTCCACCACCGATTTTCCGGCAACTGGTGGTCCGGCCCCTCCTTTAATGTGGACAAAATCTCCGCTCCCTCCTCACACTCCCGGAAGTCCCCCTGAAAATGTGCAGCCGAGACAGGGTGAGGCAGCCAATCCTGCTGCGTATGGCCGATCGGCGGGTCGAACTTGCCCCCTGCGGCCAGAACTCCGGAACTCCGGCCCAGCCAGAGCCGGCAGATCCGCTTCCATAGCCAACTTTGATTATTGCTCGTTTCTCAGCTTCCTCCCAGTCTCATTTCAGTAAAAAGACTGAATCAAGCACTTGAAACAACCACATTTTGTTTTCCCCTAACCCAATGATACAACAGTTCAATAAATTGTATTCAAAACAGACTTCGAGAGGAAGTCAGATTAGAAACATTTACCCTGATTTACAGAAAACCAAGACAAGGCTCAACATCTCATCCAATAAACACTTGGCAAAGTCAAACTCTGCAACATTATTTACAACTATTTTCAAGGTGTATGTCTGGTTTGCAGCCATCCAATCCATTCTATGCATTTTGAACCCAATTGACAGGGTTTGCAGATCTTCCCATTCTTTGCTTGCAAATTGTATCTAAGTTCCAGACACTCTGGCACCTCTCCACAGCTTGTCCCAGCTCTGCAGAGAGCATTTCCAATTTGACCAAATCTCCCAGCAACCCTGAAACCTAACCCCATTTTTAAGTCCTAGCTGCTCCAATTTAGCCAGGATTAACAACTTCCAATGCTGACTTTGCAGTCGTGACCTCTGTTGTCTGTTGGACCGGCAAAACGACTGATCCAGAAAGGCTCTGGAACCAATGATGTCAGAAAATCAGAGGTGGACCTGTACAACATTTAATGCAAAGTCGATTAAGATAATCCAAAGTTCTCCAATAAGGTGGATGGGAGGTTAGGATGTTGCCATACTTTGTCAATTCTTTAGATTGCATTTAGTCCAGAAAGTCTGAGAGAGCCAAGTTATCTTCTCACAATCATCAGTCAGAGGGTGATGGATATATGGGACTGTGGACGGTTTGATTGTAATCATGTATAGTTTTACCGCTGGCTCGATAGCATGCAACAAAAAAAGCTTTTCACTGTACCTCGGTACATGTGACAATAAACTAAACTAAAGTAAACTGAAGCGGAATTAGTTTATATGGGGCATCTTGGTCGGCATGGAAGTGTTGGACCGAACGGCCTGTTTCCATGCTGTAAGTAATTTGCCCTTTGATGCCAAGTATACAGTCACAGTGTAGATCATTCCCACTGAATGTATGTCAACGAAGGGCACCAACAATCAATACATATGTCCGCGTTCTCAGAGGTCTGAACCACAGCGAGAAATGAAATGCGCTTCTTCAGGTTTGATATCGATTCAGCCACCTTTCATGCAGCTCTTCTGATTATCATTCACGTTGGCACCCATGTTGTATAACCTTGAGTGTTAATCCCTTCCTTAATCTTCCTTCTGAATGCATGCTCCAGAGCACTGTTCCCCTCCTGCCTGGCAGCAAACTAACTAACATAGGTCAGGTCTTTCGAGCACAAACAGTGACTAGGACTGGTATAATTACCTGCAGTTATTACCAGTTTACAGAGAAGAAGATTATTCTATCGGAGGAAGGGAGAGCAGGGGGGAGGGGATGAAGAGGGGAAGCAGTTGTACAGGGCCCTAGTGAGACTATACCTGGAGTATTGTGTGCAGTCTCCTCATTTGTGGAAAGAGATTTTTAATGAGAGAGTGCAGCGCAGGTTCACAAGGTTAGTTCCCGGAATGGCGGGAATGTCATATTATGAAAGAATGGAACGACTGGGCTTGTATTCACTGGAATTTAGAAGGATGAGAGGGAATCTTATAGAAACATGAAATTAAGAAGGGATTGGACACGCCAGATGCAGGAAACATGTTCCCGACGTTGGGGGAGTCCAGAACCAGGGGCCACAGTTTAAGAAAAAGGGGTGGGCCATTTAGAACTGAGTTGAGGAAAAACTTTTTCACACAGAGAATTGTGAATATGTGGAATTCTATGCCTCAGAAGGAAGTGGAGGCCGATTCACTGGATGCATTCAAAAAATAGTTAGATAGAGCTCTTAGGGCTCGCAAAATCAAGGGATATGGGGAGAAGGCAGGAACAGGTTACTGATTGTGGAGGGGGACCAACATTCTGGCAGCCAGGTTTGCTAGTGCTACACGTGCAGTTTCATACCACTTCAAGCAGGGTGCAAGTCCACCAAACTCAAGTACAATTTCATACCACTTCAAGCAGGGTGCAAGGCCACCAAATTCAAGTGCAGTTTCCTACCACTTCAAGCAGGGTGCAAGGCCACCAAACTCAAGTGCAGTTTCCTACCATTTCAAGCAGGGTGCAAGGCCACCACACTCAAGTGCATTTTCCTACCACTTCAAACAGGGTGCAAGGCCACCAAATTCAAGTGCAGTTTCATACCATTTCATGTAGGGTGCAAGGCCACCAAATTCAAATGCAGTTTCATACCCTTTCAGTGTGTTCACCCCTCCCTCCCCCATCTTGCAGAGACTGAGCCACACCCACACTTCTGGGTTTTATAATCCCTCCCCCTCCCACCGGAAGGGACGTGGCCTTCATTGTGTGATTGACAGGAGAGAGATTCTCAACATTTTTTAAACACTAATAACACTTTTATTTTTCATTGATGGGAAGAATCCTCTGCACCTGATGAGCGGAGGGCGACTGAGTAAGATGGTCAAAAATCACAGCCGTAAGTGGTAGCGTTTTATCTAAAATCAATATACAGTGCAAACAGGAAGTTGTCAAGTTTAAACTTTTAATCATTTGCCACTTCAAAACCAATCACCACCAACGATTTGCTGAGCCCCAATTCAAAACCAACCACTACCAAACATTTGCTGAGCCTCATTTCAAAACCAACCATCCCCAACCATTTGGTGTCCCTCATTTCTAAACCAACATTTTCATTTTCAAACCACATTAAGGGCACTCAATGTCAATAAAACCACACTCACAGTTTAGTAGACATGTGCTCAGTGCTATTAACAGCTCAGACTGAGAGACGTGGCCCTCTCGCTTCCCCCATCTTGCAGAGACTGACTGAGGCACTCAACACTTCCCGGTTTTATAGTCCCTCTGGAAGGGGCGTGGCCTTCAGGAGAGAGAGTCTCAACAGTTTTATACACTAATAACTCTTTTATTTTTCATCAATGGGAAAAATCCTCTTGTCCTGCACAGCGGAGGGGAACTCTGAGTAAGAAGGCCAAAAATCACAGCCGTAAGTGGCAGGGTTTTTTCTAAAATCAATATACAGAATAACAGGAAGTGGTCAAGATCAGACTTTTAGTAATATAGATGGGGCAAAGGCAGGCAGGTGGGTTTAGTGTGGATGGGGCACTTTGATTGACTTGGGCAAGTTGGGCCAAAAAGCCTGTTTCCATGCTGTATGATTCTATGACTTTATGATTCGAGGGACAGGGCAGAATTGCAGAAAGTAACTCAGCGGGTCAGGCAGCATCTCAAGAGAAATGGATAGGCGTCATTTCGGGTCGGGATCCAGGCTGACCAGAAACAATACCTTACCATGTCCTCCAGAGTTGCTGCATGACCCACTGAGTTACTCCTGTTCCTTGTGTCCTCCGCCCCTTAAATAGCCCTATTAAATATACGAGTGTAAAACCTGCAACATTAAACTGATTTGCCGTCGCTGTTACTGACCATTTTTAGCATCTACTTGAGCACAGTGTAAAAATGAGAACACAGGGAAAATAAACTAAAAAATAAACTTCTCTGGAATGTCAGACGTTAAGGGGAGATTTGATAGAAGTATATAAAATGATGAGAGGCATAGATAGGGTAGACAACCAGAACCTTTTTCCCAAGGTGGAAATGCCCAATACTGGGGAAGTTTAATGGAGATGTGTGGGCCACGATTTTTACACAGTGAGTGGTGGGGGTCTGGAATGCATTGCATTGGTGGAGGCAATTACGATAGTGGGATTTAGTGGCAGGGTATAGGGGATCATGAATCATGTACAGGCAGACAAAATCAATTTAACTTGTCATCATGTTTGGCACAAAAACTGTAGGCAGAAGGGCCCATTCTTGTGCTGTACTCTTTTATGTATGTGTTCTTTTTATGTAATCCAGCATCTGCAGTTCCTTGTTTCTATACCACAATGGAGGATCTGTGAAGCACAAACAGCGAGTTTAGCTTAGTTTCGTTTTTAATATAGAGATACAGCATGGAAACAGGACCTTTGGCCCACTGAGTCCATGCCAACCAGCAATCACACTAATACTATCCTACACATTAGGGAAGATTTATAATTTTACCAAAGCCAATTAACTACAAACCTCTACGCCTTTGGAGTGTGGGAGGAAACCAGAGCACCCGAGGAAAACCCACGCGATCAAGGGGAAACAGTACAAACTCCGTGCAGACGGCAGCCATAGACAGGATCGAACCCTGGTCTCTGACACTGTAAAGCAGCAACTTTACCGTTGAGCCACCGTGCCACCCATCTATCGGCTACTGAGAAGGAATACAGGTACATTCCCAGCACTTGCCGTGTTTTGTATCTCACAGCTGCAGCAAGACCTTGGCATGAGACGCCAGGGTGGGAAGGCAGGGCGGTGGGCAAGCAACAGCATGGCAGGGAGGAGCGGGTACACGCACACTTCCTGAGGGAGCACTGCAGGCTGCCCTTCCACACAACATCTGCCGCTCCCATTCACGCTGCTCTGGGATGTCGAGGAATCTGTTTGAGGACAACTTGATCAACTTCTGTGACATCTGTAGATATGTTTCCCAGCATTGTAACGCATTAGTTCCATAGATACAAAAGTACTTCAATTATGATTCATTTTAATTGGCCATTGCAGCATATTCCTCTATGCCATATAAAATGAATAACTAATCAATAAAAGTGGGTCATAATTTCACCATAACAGAAACATCATTATTTCAAATATGAGGTGTGAAACTACAACTATCTTTCCACCATATATATTCAGTTCAATCGAATAATTTATTCATAAAAGAAAAATCATAAGTGAATATATAATCGGCAAAAGCAATTCTATGTGAACAGAATGTACAAACCTTCTGATTTATGAAGCCCACAATTTTTATGTGTTGAAGGTTTTGATAATATGGTAATATTATTTTTTTGTGAAACTGGAGTGCATTTGAAATTATCTCTATCATGATGTCTCCAGGGAAGCAGACAGAAAATGTACCTTTAAGCTTGAACAGCGCAAGTATTAGTATAAAACTTATATCAATTTCCTAGTGATCTGTTTTTTCAATCCTAAACCTAGATTGGTTTACCGTTAAAGGATGTAAATGATGTGTAATAATCACAAATAATTAAACTTGGCAAAATAGAACAATCAATTAAAAGCAATTTCTAAATAGGCCCTGGGAGGATTAAAGTGCTGAGTGTATGGTTTGTTCTAAAATTGAATGTTACAGAACACCGCCATGACGGAATATGAATGATGGGCTTAGTAGTTGGATGAATCTCATGTGACAAGTCGAGAGTTTGCAGGGCAATGGTAGGTATTTAATAAAGGAGCTGAAACAGCAGCACACAATAATTCAGAATGGTTGGCAAGTTTGCTCCAATATCAAGGTGCAGTGGTAAAGTTTCTGCCCTACAGCGCCAGAGACCCGGGTTCGATCCTGACTAAGGATGCTGTCTGTACAGAGTTTGAGTGGTCTCCCTGTGAACGTGCGGGTTTTCCATGGGTGCTCCGGTTTCCTCCCACTTACCAAATACGTACTGGTTTGTAGGTTAATTGGCTTTGGTATTATTGGAGTTTGATCCCTAGTGTCTAGGACAGTGCTAATGTGATTGTGTGTAGGACAGTGCTGGTGCTAGGGTGATTGCTGGTCAACGTGGACTCGTGGGTCAAAGGGACTGTTTCCGTGCAGTTTAGCTAAACTAAACTAATCATATTATTATATTACAGGTTCACAACCTTTTATCCGAAAGCCTTGGGACCAGACACTTGTCGGATTTCGGACATTTTCGGATTTCAGAATGGAAGATTTTTAGCGTAGATTAGGTAGGTAGCGCGGGCGGCTTGAAAAGTCTGGAGCTGCTGCCTCCTCCCGGGTGACCGGGAGAATCATTGCATAAATGTTAGTCAGTTAGTTTGGAGGGATTTTATGTGGTGGTGGTGGAGTCGGGGTGAAGGGGGAAACTTTAATTCTTAGTCCCCTACCTGGTCGGCGACTCCCAACCTCGCGGAGCTGGGGGCTCCGTCCGGCCGCGGGCGGCGCCGGTTGGAGCTCCGACCCCGGCAACTCTACCCCTGGCTGGTTGTGTGTCGGCGGCCACAGCGCTCCGGAGCTTGCCGCACGGCGACCCGGTAAGGCATTGCCCGCTCCCCGCTGGTTTCCCAGCGCTGCCACGCTGCCGACTCCCGACATTTGCGGAGCTGGGGCGTCTGGCCGCGGGCCGCGCTGGATTTGGAGCGCCTCGCAGCCAGGGGTAGAGTTGCCGGGGTCGGAGCTACAACTGGCGCCGCCCGCAGCCCCAACGGCCACAGTGCTGCGGAGCTTACTGCACGGCAACCCGGTAAGGCATTGACCGCTCCCCGCCTCTCCGACCAGGTAGGGGACTAAGAATTAAAGTTTACCCCTTCACCCCCCTTCACATACAAGCCCTCCAAACTAACTGACTAACATTTAAGCAATGATTTACAGATGTTTAAGCGTTTCCCGGTCTCCAGGGAGGAGGCAGCCGCTACAGTAGTACAGACCTGGGTTGACCGTGGGTCGTTTTGGGTCAAGTTTGGCGCCAAACGCGAGCTTTGGTGCGCAGACGACATCTGGAAAAAATGGCCGGTTTTCGGAGCTTTTCGGTTTCTGGAACACCGGATAAAAGGTTGTGCACCTGTACAATTTATATACAAATGCTTTTACACATTGTGGGGCACACAGTGGCATATCTGGTCGAGACCCGTGTTGGTTCCTGTCCTCGGGTGCTGTCTGTATGGAGTTTGTACGTTTTTCCTGTGACCGCGTGGGTTTCCTCCAGGTGCTCCGGTTTCCTCCCTCATCCCAAAGACATGCGGGTTTGTAGGTTAATTGGCCTCTGTAAATTGCCCCCAATGTGTAAAGTCGGATAACATAGAATTGGTGTGAACGGGTGATTGATGGTTGGCGTGAACTCAGTGGGTCGAAGATCCTGTTTCTATATAACTCAACTAAATTAAACAAATGGAAATAAGAAGATTTTGAGAGTGCAATTTCCTCGTTGAACTTAGTAGCCAACCTGAAACTTATTTGTCAATTTATTTTCTAAATCCTTTGAACAAATGTTGAAAGTAATTTCTCTAATATTTGTCACATTAACCTTTGTTAGTGGAAAGAAAAACAAGTTTGAAAACGTCTAGGTTACACCTCAGAGGACTGCTGTAATCATGTCAAGTTACTAGTGAAGCCAAAATATTTTTGACACATTTTCACTCAATTCCATTTTAATTACGATTTATACAAGTGAATGGCTAATAAAATGCATCTGCAAATAGTGAATTGACATGAAACTTACCGCCAAATTCAGAGTAATATAAAATAAATATGTTTATGTTAACAAAACGTGACATGGATAAAGTAGGTTTAGAGCGATATGGGCCAAAAACAGGCAGGTGGGACTAGTGTAGATAGGTTAGAGGGATATGGGACAAAAAACGGGCAAGTGGAACTTGTGTAGATAGGGCATATTGGTCGGCATGGGCAAGTTGGGTCCAAGGGCCTGTTTCCATGATGTATGACTCTATGACTACATTTGACCAAATTCAAATTCTCTTGGGTTAAAAAACACTTGTAAAAATAGGATTTGACCAATTGCCAATTTCCTGTTCCATGCTGAACAGGTGAACAACAGCTGAGAGTTGTCAATGACAACCTCAGTTATTAATCTCTGTAGCTTTCTGCTTATGTTACCAATAGGGAATTTGGTTCTCAGTGATCTACAAGGATATCTCAACAATGTTGAAGTGTATATTAATTCCTTGAGAAATCTGAACATTTTTAAGAGGTATGGGAGGATTTATGAGGATGTTGCCAGGACTCGAGGGCCTGAGTTATAGGGAGAGGTTGAGCAGGCTAAGACTCTATTCCTTGGAGCACAGGAGGATGAGAGGTGATCTTGTAGAGGTGTACAAAATCATAAGAGGAAAAGATCTGGTAGACACACAGAATCTCTTGCCCAGAGTAGGGGGAATCAAGAACCAGAGAATATAGGTTTAAGGTGAGGGGGGAAAGATTTAATAGAAACCTGCGGTGTGATTTTTTTGTACAAAGAGTAGTGGGTGGACGGAGGATGTAGTTGAGGCAGGTACAATCACAAAATAAACTTTAGACAGGTACATGGATAGGGCAGATTTAGAGTGATGTGGGCGAGTTGGGCCCAAAGGCCTGTTTCCACGCTGGATGACTATTACTCTGGGTATATTGCCAGGTTGTATAAACACAGAGGAGCTGCCTCACTGCACCAGAGGCCCGGCTTTGATCCTGACCTCAGGTGCTATCTGTGTGGAGTTTGCATGCTGCCTCTGTGATTGCATGGTTTTCTCCGGGTGCTCCGGTTTCCTCCCGCACTCCAAAGATGAGCAGGTTTGTAGGTTAATTGGCTTTGGGTAAGTTGTAAAATTGTCCTCAGTGTATGTTGGTTAGCGAACAGCGTAATCGCTGGTCGGCGTGGGCTCGGTGGGCCTGTTTTAAACACTGTATCTTTAAAGTCTAAATGTAGATCAAACAGCATTGCTGATTTGATCCGTGTCTGGTTTTGCTGCTGATGACCCGATCCATAATCCATGTCAGGTTTTCCACACCACCACCACCACGTGGCATGCGGGCAGCTAGGTTATATTTTAGTTTTTAACTTACGATTCGGTGCCTAGGGTACACATCTTGATGGTCTCTGTATGTATACAAATTAAAGTACTTGTTATGATATATAATGACTCTGTATCATAAGTACTTTGCACAGGGTGTCGGAGGTGGGATTTCGGTTTGACTTCGGCTGTTATTTCCATGGCTTTTCATAGTTTCAGACATGGCTGAAGGTCTGTACCGTACACACGTGCAGGACGGGTCAGCAAGCATGTGGCCAGATACGGGGATTATGTCTAGATGCAGATCTTGGACTCTAATTAACTATTATCTACAGTTAAAGCATTACTTGGAGGATATACTCCAGTGCTTCAAGAGTCAAGAGTCATAGTTAATTGTGTTTGGACCCCTGGAGGTACAAATTAATGCCGTTTCTGCAGCCATACATTGGGCAAATAGAGGGGAATGTATACACACAAATAATTACATTTTACATAAATTTGATCACATAGCTGTGATGGAAGGAAAAACTTATCCATAATCACTGTCACTTTTCCCCCCCCCACCATGTCAGAGGCAAGTCGGGCCCCCGGCTGGCGATGGCGATTTTAACCCGATTCGGTTGCATTGAAGTACACATCTTGATGGTGCTGTATGGTCGCACACCGTACTTGTCTTGGTGTTGTATCATAAGTACTTTGCACAGGGTGTCGGAGGTGGGATTTCGGTTTGACTTCGGCTGTTATTTCCATGGCTTTTCAGTTTCAGACATGGCTGAAGGTCTGTACCGTACATGTGCAGGACGGGTCAGCAAGCATGTGGCCAGATACGGGGATTATGTCTAGATGCAGATCTTGGACTCTAATTAACTATTATCTACAGTAAAGCAATGGAGGATATACTGCAAGTAATATAAGTAACGTTGGTTATAGTTAATTGCTACAAAGAAGAATAAACAGGAGATTCGTATATGTATTAATCCGATGGGCCTGAACACCACACTCATAAGGCCCCATCACCCCATGCGCTTCGTGAAGGAGGCAGCTGCCCACATGGGTAAGCCAACGGTATTCTCTGTATTAGACGCCAAGAGCTTCTTCTGGCAGATTCCCCCTGGATCATGCAATATTGATGCATACCACCTTCAGCTTTGCTTTCTGCCACTACAGATTTTTGCGCATGCCGTTTGGCATCAATTCAGCCAGTGAGGTTTTTCAGCGCTCCATGGAGCCACTGTTTGACGGGTACCCATGAGCTATCATCGTGGACGATATCAATGACATGGAACAACATGATGCCAACTTGAAGAAGGTACTCAAATGTGCCAGATAAGTGAACCTGCAAAAGGGCTGCCAATGGGGCTGGTACCGATGACGAAGACCCCTATACAGCCTGTCGACAAATCCCCTGTGAAACCGGTGCTGGTTGAGTCGTCGCCTGTTAAGAAACTCCTGATGGAGGCCGTGCCTGTGGCGACATCTCCTGTGAGGGACACGGCTGAAGGCCTGTACCGTACGCATGCAGGACAGGTCAGCAAACCTGTGGCTCGATACGGGGATTATGTCTTGATGCAGATCTTGGACTCTAATTAACTATAACCGATGTTACTTATATTACTTGCAGTTTATCCTCCATTGCTTTACTGTAGATGATAGTTAATTGTTTATAGCTTTATATACATATTACTCCTGCATGCATTATGTTTGGGCAAAGGCCCAAGAAGGGGAATGTAGATCAAAAGGTATTACTGATTTGATCCATATCTGGTTTTGCTGCTGATGACCTGATCCATAATCAATGTCAGGTTTTCCACACCACCACCACCTCGTGGCATGCGGGCAGCCAGGTTGTTTTTTAGTTTTTAACTTACGATTCGGAGCCGACAGTACTCATTCCGATGGTCTCTGTATGTATACAAATTAAAGTACTTGTTATGATATATAATGACTCTGTATCGTAAGTACTTTGCACAGAAAAGTCACCTGCACACTAATTCCATGTTATCTCACTTTCACATTCTACACACTAGGGGTAATTTACAGAAGCCAATCATTCTACAAACCTGCATGTCTCTGGGTGTATGAAGATTAGCCTTGATCTAATTGGGCTGCACTGGCTTCAATGGTCCTGTCCTGTTATGATGTGCCAGTAAAATTATAGTTCTCCTGTTTCAGGTAAACTTTAATCCCAGAGATTTTGCTGGACTTTCAGAAATGCAGACTTTGAAATATGGGTAATTAAAGCTCCATTGTGTATAGTACTGAATCGATATAATGACCTTCAGAACACATATTCTTCGGCTGAACCCTTATTTCATACTGCTTTTGTTTCAAATAAATAAATTATTGTTTAAAATATCTCTAAATCTCAGGATTTAAATTGCCAAAAGTATGATTTTATGTGAAGAAAAATATATTACCAATAATTTAATAGTATTCAACATTCTATTGAGATCCATGAAATTTAACTATGTTTGATTTTCATCCAATTAAATATTCATTGCATTTTATATATAATCTCAGTTAACATTATCCCTAGCTTTGCACATTATCTGCATTTCTGTAGATAACTTCCAGCTTTATAATTTATTTAACTTGCTTTTGATTAACTGCAGCAAACAATGGGAATAATGGAATAAGCCCATTTAGATAAGGGCGGAATATTAAGATATATTGAAGAGGTTCAATGTATACTTCCCAAGTTTACACTCTAAAATGTTCCAGATTTTGCAAGGTCTCTATCTCCTGAGCTGAAATGCATTTGATGTAATGTCCTATTGGGTCATGTGCATGTTGGTCATACAAGTTATCCCCCTGAAACTGGTGAGTCTGTGCCGATCATGTTGTACTGCATTTGTTGCAGAATCACAGTTGCAGCTAACAACTTCTTTCAAGAATTAAGAGCGTTAATTCTCATATGTGCTGACAATGGAACAACAAAACCATTACTTGCAGCAGCATAGCTATATTACAAAGGCAATAATATAGTTTATATATAATAAACATAAATTCCATAAAATAATTTGTGCAAAAAAACAAAGGCCTTAGTGTGACCATTGTTTACAGTTCAGTTAGTGTTGAAGAGCCTGATGGGTGATAGCATGAAGCTATCTGTGGACCTGATGGTCACAATTTTTTTATGTAGGAAGGAAGTGCAGATGCTAGTTTACATCGAAGATAGACACAAAATGCTGGAGTAACTCAGCGTGTCTGGAGAAAAGGAATCGGTGACGTTCCAAGTTCAAGTTACATTTATTGTCACCTACATCAATTGGTGCAGTGAAATTTGAGTTACCATTCAGCCACATAATTATAATAAACACAACACTATAGAATTTAACATAAACATCTCCCACAGCGGAATCAACGTTTCCCACTGTGAGGGAAGACAACACATTTCAGTCATCTTCCTCATGTTCAGCCGTGGTCGGGGCCTATTGAGGCCTCCGCAGTTGCTGCAACGGCGGCCCGATGTTTCAGGCCCTCTCGCCGGGATGATCGGAGCTCCAGCGTCGGAAGAACACTCTCAGCAGCTTGGAGTTTCTAAATCGGCCGCTTCCTATTGGAGACCGCGGCTTCCGAAGTCCACAGGCCGAGCTGGGCGGAGCTCCAACACTAGCGATCCTCGGCGAAAGATCCCAGACCTCCGCGACGTTAAAGTTAGCGCCGCCCGCAGCTGGAAGCTCCGCAGGCCACAGCTCCACGGCTGGCCCATCACTCGGAGCTCCAACAAGGCGATCCCTGGAAGGCATCGTCCGCTCCGCGATGGTAATTCAGTGTTGCGCCGCTGCTGAAGCTCTGGCCCGGACCTGCAGAAAAGCGCCAATCCTTTTAGGACAGGGGGACTAAGATGCGGCTCTGAAATAGAGCATCATCGTCCAGACCTGGGAAACATTTCCCGTCTTCCCCCTCCCCTCTCCTCTGCAGAAATGCTTTTGCTTGACACTGAAATGAGAGTTACTGAAATGTCACGTATTCCTCTCCTCCAGAAATGCTGCTTAACACGTTGAGTTACTCCATCGTTTTCTGTCTATCTCCGGTCACAGTTTTCAGATACTTACACTTCTTTGTGATGCCAGGAGTGAAATGAGAGCATGGCTAGTGTGGTGTGGGTCTCGGATGATACTTTTTGCTTTCTCTAATACAGCGTGTCCTGTAGATACATTTGATGGTGGGGATATCAGTAACAGTGGTGGACCGGGCAGTGTCCACCACCCTTTGTAATCTTCTACATTCCTGGGCATTCAAGCATCCCTGATGCTGGACTTGGCTATTCTAACATCTGCCTAACAATTGGAACAATTGGAAGAGGTGTCGGTGGCAGGCTGGGAGGAAACAGGAGCATCCAGACAAATCCCATGCGGTTACACGGAGAACGTACGATCACCGTACAGACAGCACCCTTAATCAGTATTGAACCCAGGTCTCTGACGCTGTAAGGCACCAACTGTATCACTGTACTACTGTGGTGCTGACAGAGTTGCACAAAGTTCATCAAACTGTCGTATCCAAAGCCCTTTCTTTTCATTGTATCACAATGTCTCAAGATGGTGAATACAATGATTGTGTCCTATCAGAGTCTTATTTTCCAAGTAAAAAATTCTGGGTTAGAAATTCTAACACACTGGGTTAGAAAACATTGTCAGTTTTCAGTGACTTTAATTTTAGTTTAGTTTAGTTTAGCCTAGACATGCGCCCTTTGACCTACTAGTTCCATGTTATTCCACATTCGCATCCTACACACTAGGGACAATTTATAGCAGCCAACTAACCTACAAACCTGTACGTCTTTGGAGTGTGGGAGGAAACCAGCACCCAGAGAAAACCCATGTGGTCACGGTGAGAACATACAAATTCCGTACAGACGGGATCGAACCGGAGTCTCTGGCACTGTCAGGCAACAAGTATAAACCTACACCACTGTGCTACCAGTGTTGACTCAAATGTAGAGAGTCGTGTCTATGCATTCAATTGTGGCATTGGTCCCCAGTCATCATGTTGGTAAGGATGTCAACAAATGCAGCACAATGGTTGATTTATTAAGCAGAGTAAGATGATCGGGGCATTAATTAGCATGGACTGTGAATTTAATGGTTTCACTATCAAATTGTAGTTGTACTTGAGCGGATTATTTGACATATGTCTTGGATGAATTATTCCTCTTTGGATCCATACCACTTGTTTCTCCCTTTATCAGGCAAAGATATTTCATTTTGAAGATGATTATCCTCAACTCAAACATAATCATATCTACATGGATCATGTCACACAGCAATTGCACTAAAAAAAATTGAAAGGTTGGTTACGCACTGAAATAATACAGCTTTCAATTACAAAGTTGTATGTTCATCTGATCTGAAGGCCCGCGCAAGGTTGGGTGAAGGGAGGCTTCTCAGCTCTGAAAATCTCTGAACTATTAAGACTTGGACATGAGAATTAGGCAATGGGCAGCACAGTGGTGCAGCAGTAGAGTTGCTGCCTAATGCCCCTGTCCCACTTAGGAAACCTGAACGGAAACCTCTGGAGACTTTGCGCCCCACCCAAGGTTTCCGTGCGGTTCCCGGGGGGTTTTGTCAGTCTCCCTACCTGCTTCCACTACCTGCAACCTCCGGCAACCACCTGCAACCTCCGGGAACCCCACGGAAACCTTGGGTGGGGCGCAAAGTCTCCAGAGGTTTCCGTTCAGGTTTCCTAAGTGGGACAGGGGCATTACAGAGCCAGAGTCATGGTTGCTCCTGACTACGGGTGCTGTCTGTACAGAGTTTGTACGTTCTAATTGTGACCCCATGGGTTTTCCCCGGGTTCTCCGGTTTCCTTCCTCACTCCGAAAACGCACAGGTTTGTAAGTTAATTGGCTTTGGTAAAAAAAATGTAAATTGCCCCAAATGTGTAGAATAGGGCTAGTGTATGAGGGTCGCTGGTTGGCACAGTCTCAGTGGGCTGAAGGGCCTGTTTCCAGGCTGTATCTCTAAATTGAATAAACTAAACTTAATGAGAAATCTGCAACACATAAACTTTCCGGCCTTTTACCATATGATTAGCCCAATAATTAAGATACTTCCTATCTCCCTGCCATCACAAGTTGGGATCCAAAAATTGTGGATATACTAGTTGTGGATGTACATTTATAATTCCCGGAAGGCTGCTTGCGGCGGAAGCTTGCGGAGGGTTGCGTGCCATGGCCATACCCCGGCAGGCAGCAGGCCTGGCTTGCCCGCCACGCAACCAAGAACTGGAGTGAAGGTCTCGTCTCCAGCTCGCCCCAGGAGACCTGGAACCAGAGAGGAGGGTGGAGGGTGTGGCGGCGGGAGCTTGACAAAGGGCCGGTAAGAAGAACCGGGGGTCTTACCTTTATGCCCTCAAGTTCGGCTGCGATTGGTGCCTCCGGGGCACGAGGGCTGTAGGTGGCCGGGTGAGGATTGGAACAACGGTTTGTGAGGTGATCGAGATGGAGGCAACGGCTGCAACGGGCCTTTATGGCCATCTGCAGCCAGGACTTTGGAAATGGTATGAAAACCTGATGACTTGTATATCGACTCAGTGGGCTCTTTCCATGCCCTCTGTACTTAATCAGGAATTGTACTGATATATGTCAATAATCCTCCTGATCTGTACGCAAAAAAAGTATTCCACTGTATCTTGGTACACGTGACAATAAAGAACCATTGAACCTTTGAAAATTCTCTGCCATTTCTTTATTGCATTGTTTTGTGCAATAATGCAATTAGAAAACATCTAATATCTACGAATTAAAGAATTATCATTACAGATTAACCCTTACTTGGAAATCATGTAAAATCTAATGCTGACATCGATAAAATGAAATCAGATTCTATTTATTTTTATTGTGACTAATAGGCAATGTCTAAAACATTGCAAAGCTATAATTATATGTTTAATAACAATATGTACATTTGTACCAATGGTTTTATATAGTAGTTATTTTTCTGTTTTTTTATGCAATCATTTTTTGCCACACCATGTTGATGAAAATATACTTTTCATAATTTTATAACTTGGTAATCATTATTAATTTTTCAACACCATAATCTGAATGATTTTAAAAGGACATAACAAAAATACATTTGTGCTTGACAGGACACTATTTTTAACAGAAATATAAGAGAACGATGAGCTGTTTTGACCTAAATTGATAGTCCGGCCCTTCCCACCAGTACCTTTCTTAAATGCTGGAGAAATGACACTTCTTGAAGATATGATAGAATTGGAACATCCAGCTGTGCAGGTGTGTGGCAGGAACAAACAGAATCATGTATGAGAAAACTAAGTGCTGGCTTAACTCAGTGGGTGTAGCAGCTTCTCTCTGGAGGACATAGATAGGCAACGTTTCAGGTCGGGAGTTTATAAGGATGAGGGGCGTCCCATTGAAATTTACTGAATAATGAAGGGACTGGATAGAGTGAGTGTATAGAGAATGTTTCCACTAGTGGGAGAGTCTAGGACCAGCCTCAGAATAAAAAGACGTACCTTGAGATAGGAAATGAGGAGGAATTTCTTAAGTCTGTGGTGGTGAATCTGTGGAATTCGTTGACAAGTGAATTGGCATTTTTAAGGCAGATATTGACAGATTCTTGATTAGGAATAGGAATACTTTATTGTCACATGTGACTAAGCACAGTGAGATTCTTTGCTTACATACACAATGTATACAAATAGGAGCCATCTACAGCACTGACAAAGTACAAAGCACACCGGCTCCCCCTTTTGTCCCCACCTCCTCCCCAACAGATTGTCAGGGGTTGTGGGGAGAAGGCAGTTGAAAGATAGATTAGTCGTGATTGAATGGCGGAGTACATATGATGGGCCAAATGGCCTAGTTCTGCTCCTAGAATATATTAACATGAACTTCTGACCCTTCTTCAGACTGATTGTAGTGGGGGAGAGAAAGCTGAGAAAGAGTTGGGGAGTGGGGCAATGCCTGGTAACTGGATACAGGTGGGGGGAGGTTTATTGGCAGACGGATGCAGAGCAGATGGGCTCGAGATGAAATGGAGATAAAGGGTGACAAATGAGGACTAAAGGTGATATTAAAAAAAAGGAGACTGCGTGCTTTCCGGATACTTTCTGAATACTTTCTGAATGCATTGTAGGTGCGGAGAAGTAAGCTAAGGGTGTTGATAAGGAGAGGAGTGAAATATAAAACTAGAGGGAGGTATGTAGTAAATGGGGATGGAGAGGGGGAAGGTGAAGGGATAGGGGGAAGGGGGGTTGGATAGTGGTATGTACGTGACCTGAAACGTCACCTATCCATGTCCTCTAGAGATGCTACCTGACCTGCTGAGTTACTCCAGCACTTTGTCTTCTACGTAAGATTTCAACAGTTCTTTGTACCAGAATCTTATATGATTCAGGTATCAAATGTATTAATCTGCATACCAAGTTATTTTCTGAATACAGTTAGTACCAATGACTGTTTAAAAATACGTTCTTCAAAAGGGTCGCCCTTCAACAAGAGCAGTGAATATTTTCAGTATTTAATGTTCAGTCCAATGCAGAGAAGAAACTATATTTGTAGTAATAATACAGATTTGAATTTAAAACAAATGTGCGGTTTTAATCAGAATTATTCGCTGTTTCTAGTTCATAAACTCTACAACTCAATCTATTACTTCCAATGTAAATGCGTGCAATAAAACACAATTAACTATCTGAAAATAATTCTCTTCATTAGTGCCAAATACAAGTGGGCTAATTTAAGCATTATATGTAGCTATATTTCATTGTTCCAATAGGAGAGAATGATGATCTGACCATAAATGGGACTTGTTTGATAAATTACTAAGTTTATTGTCTGACAGATTTGCAACAATAAGGTTCTTTAGCAAGTAATGTTTTGTAAATTCATCTTTTCGAAAAATACTGCAATTAATTTTAACGGAGATTAATGGCACCTCAGTAGAACTGGGCATTCCTATGTTGCACAGGAAATGAAACATTATAGTCAGATAGCAGACAAACTGCTGAAGAAGCAACACTTACTTTAGTTCTCATCAGTTTAATGTTTAGCTTTAACTAGGTTGTTTAGTTTAGTTTATTATTGTCACGTGAACCGCGGTACAGAGCCAAGCTTTTTTTAGTGTGCTACCCAGTCAAAGAACAGCCTATACATGAATACAATAAAGCCATTTGCAGTGCATAAATAAACAATATACAATAGAGAATAGGTGCAGGAGTAGGCCGTTCGGCCCTTCGAGCCAGACCGCCATTCACTGTGATCATGGCTAATCATCCACATTCAGTGCCCTGTTCCTGCCTTCTCACCATATCCCCTGACTCTGCTATCTTTAAGAGCTCTATCTAACTCTTTCTTGAAAGCATTAAGAGAATTGGCCTCCAGTGCTCCTGAGACAGAGATTTCCACAGACTCACAACTCCCTAGGTGAAAATGTTTGTCCTCATCTCCGTTCTAAATGGCCTACCCATTATTCTTAAACTGTGTCCCCTGGTTCTGGAGCCCCCCACAATTGGGAACATGTTTCCTGCCTAGCGTGTACAATCCCTTAATAATCTTATATGTTTCAATAAGATCCCCTCTCAGCCTTCTAAATTCCGGAGTATACAAGCCCAGTCACTCCATACTATCTAGATATGACAGTTCCGCCATCCCGAGAATTAACCTCGTGAACCTACGCTGCGCTCCCTCAATAGCAAGAATATCCTTCCTCAAATTTGGAGACCAAAATTGTACACAATACTCCAGGTTTGGTCTCAATAGGGCTCTGTACAATTGCAGAAGGACCTCTTTGCTCCTATACTCAACTCCTCATGTTATGGCCAACATCCCATTAGCTTTCTTCACTGCCTGCTGTACCTGCATGCTTATTTTCAGTGACTGATGAATAAGGACGCCAAGATCTCTTTGTACTTCCCCTTTTCCCAATTTAACACCATTTATATAGTAAACTGCCTTCCTGTTTTGTCACCAAAGTGGATAACCTCACATGTATCCGCTTTAAACTGCATCTGCCATGTGTCTGCCCACTCTCACAACCTGTCCAAGTTACCCTGCATCCTCATAGCATCCTCCTCACAGTACACACTGCCACCAGCTTTGTGTCATCTGCAAATTTCCTAATGTTACTTTGTACCCCTGTATCTATATGCCCTCAATGGGCTTGCCCCCACCTACATAAAAAGTCTTCTCACCCACCACTCCACCTCCAGGCCCCTCAGATCGGCCGACTTGGGGTTGCTGAATATCCCACGGTCTAGGCATAAGCTCAGGGGCGACCGCGCCTTTGCGGTTGCAGCCCCTAGGCTGTGGAACAGCATCCCCCTTTCCCATCAGAACTGCCCCCTCCATCGACTCTTTTAAGTCAAGACTAAAGACTTATCTATACTCCCAAGCCTTTCCTGACGTCCTCTGAGTGAGGGCTACATGTATATATGTATGTAGTCTGTTTTGTTGTGCTATTCTTATAACAAATGTAAAGCACTTTGGCCAACGAGAGTTGTTTTTTAAATATGCTATATAAATAAATGTGACGTGACTTGACTTAACTTGACTATATCATTGATGTATATTGTAAATAGCTGCGGTCCCAGCACCAAGCCTTGCCGTACCCCACTAGTCACTGCGTGCAGTTCTGAAAGGGACCCGTTAATCCCCACTCTTTGTTTCCTGTCTGCCAACCAATTTTTTATCCATGTAAGTACACTAACCCCAATACCATGTGCTCTAAAAAATAGCTGAGGTCCCAGCACTGAGCCTGGTGGTACCCCATTAGTCACTGCCTGCCATTCTGAAAAGGTCCCGTTTACTCCTACTCTTTGCTTCCTGTCTGCAAGCCAGTTCTCTATCCACATCAATACTGAACCCCCAATACCGTGTGCTTTAAGTTTGTATACTAATCTCTTATATGGGACCTTGTCGAAAGCCTTCTGAAAGTCCAGATATAATACATCCACTGGTTCTCCCTTATCCACTCTACTAGTTACATCCTCGAAAAATTCTATAAGATTTGTCAGACATGATTTACCTTTCATAAATCCTTGCTGACTTTGTCCAATGATTTCACCACTTTCCAAATGTGCTGCTATCCCATCTTTAATAACTGACACTAGCAGTTTCCCCACTACTGATGTTAGACTAATTGGTCTATAATTCCCCGTTTTCTCTCTCCCTCCCTTTTTAAAAAGTGAGGTTTCATTAGCTACCCTCCAATCCTCAGGAACTACTCCAGAATCTAAAGAGTTTTATCACTAATGCATCCACTATTTCTGGGGCTACTTCCTTAAGTACTCTGGGATGCAGCCTATCTGGCCTTGGGGATTTATCGGCCTTTACTCCATTCAATTTACCTAACACCACTTCACGACCAACCTGGATTTCACTCAGTTCCTCCATCTCATTTGACCCCCCGTCCCCTGCTATTCCCAGCAGATTATTTATGTCTTCCTTAGTGAAGATAGAACCAAAGTAGTTATTCAATTGGTCTGCCATGTCCTTGTTCCCCATAATCAATTCACCTGTTTCTGACCGCAAGGGACCTATATTTGTTTTAACATGAGAATATATGTCTCATCCTTACAACTATAAAACTATGATCTTGGATGTGTGTGTGTATATTTATTTATTTGTTTGTGTGTGATCACATCTACTCGAAAAAACGATGCGCAAACGGGAACATTATTACATATTCTGGTAGAGATTTACTTCCTGGAGTCAAAATACGGCTTACCTGAAAATGTTGTGCTTTATTTCTTGAGTTATTAATAAAATGTTCACAAATCTAATCCAACTTTGAATTCAAAACATCGCTATTTTTCGCTGATGACGTGACAATGGATTTGCCTGCCGTCTGCTCGCGCTGCGACTGACATCACCTCCCACCCCCTCCCTCCTCCCCCTGTTGTTCAAAGGTTGCCCTGTCAACTGACGACTAAAGACCATCGCTGAAGACTGTGTCGACCCAAACCGCACTTCTTTGGTCGACACTCGCTTGCCCACTCGCACCTCGGCTCGGGTCTCTCCCCCTACCCTCTCTCTCTCTCTCCTCCCCTCTCCCCTCTCGCCCCTCTCTCCCTCTCTCCCTCTCTCCCTCTCCCCTCTCTCTCTCCCTCTCTCTCCCCCTCGGCTCAGGCCTCTCCCCTTCTCTGTCTCTCTCCCCCTCAGCTTGGCCCGGGGCTCGCCCCCCTCTCTCTCACCCCCCCCCCCCCCCTCTCTCATCCCCCTCCCTCTCCCCCTTCCTGGAAACCGCGCAATTTGGGGGACAGGACCCAACGGGTCCCACTTGGTCTAGTATACATTAAAACTCTGATCTTGTTAGTGTGTATATGTGGTTGTTTTTACATCTTCGTGAAAAACTACGCGGTAACGATAACATTTTAACATTTTTCCATGTCCAAATATCTTTTAAATGTTGTTATATTTTCTGCCACAACTGCCTGACAACAGCACAGACATAGTGGGCTGAAGGACCTGTTCTTGTGCTATAATGTACCATGTACTATGTTCTTCCCACTGACTGCATAAAAGTTTCCCAATGAGGTCTTGCGACATTTGCCATGAGAATTTCCTTTTTTGACAAACATGTTTCTGTGAGGTATCAGCTACTATGGTGTCTTCAAGCTGGTTAAACAGCCAGTCACATAAAAAGACATTCTCAGAATCAGGAAACCAGGGAGCTTTTTAATTAAAACACAAAGTGCTGGACCCTTCCGAAGAAGACCTGCCCACGTCGCCCACAGATGCTGCCTGACCCACTGAGTTACTCAAGCACTTGTTTTAGTCTAGATTCTAGTTTCATTTAGTTTAGTTTTGGTTGGAGATACAGCATGGAAACAGGCCCATCGGCCCTCCGAGTCCGTGACAACCAGCTATTACCCGGTACTCCAGTCCTACACACTGGGGACAATTTACAATTTTTAATGAGGCCAATTAACCAACAAACCTGTACGTCTTTGGAGTGTGGGTGGAAACTGGGGCACCCAGAGAAAACACATGCGGTCATGGAGAGAACACACAAACTCCGTACAGACAGCGCCCATGGTTAGGATTGAACCTGAGTCTCTGGCGTTGTAAGGCAGCAACTCTACCGCTGCCTCTACCGCCATGCCACCCCCATCTGTAGTTCCTTCTGTCCTGAGCTTTTTAATTAATTTTCAGAACGTTATGCAGAATGATAAATATGATTCTAACCTATTATTTGATTAAAGCAGATGCTGACAAATCATTAATTTATCAAAACATTTTTAGTTTTAAATTGCTTATACTTTGAAATGTTTAGATAAGGAAATTATAACCAGATGCATAAAATTAGGATTTTTATGCAGGATAGTTTGTTGAGCAGTAATTATAACTTGCTATGCCATTAAAAGCTCATTTAGTTCCCATAAAACTTTCAGAAAATTTTACAGTGGAAATAGTTATGGGCCTGTCCCACTTAGGCGACTGTTTAGGCGACTGCAGGAGACTATGCAGTCGCCACATGTTCGAGGGTGGTTGCCGGGGAGTCGCCTTCATTGTCGTGAGGAGTTCCCACATTTTGGGAACTAGTCGCGGCCTCATTATGGTCGTCACAAACTTTTCAACATGTTTAAAAATTAGCG
Source organism: Leucoraja erinaceus (assembly GCF_028641065.1). NCBI lineage: Eukaryota > Metazoa > Chordata > Chondrichthyes > Rajiformes > Rajidae > Leucoraja > Leucoraja erinaceus. The sequence continues at coordinate 22,577,477 of NC_073389.1, read as the reverse complement.
TTGACTAGAATGAAGCCGCCATGGAGAGTAGCGAGAATTCTCGTGCCGTAGGTGGGTCGCCAGGAGGTCCTAGTGAATTGCTAGGAGGCCGAAGGTTCTTGTAGGTTGTAGCCGTTGCTGACCGGAGAATTTCATTCAAAAAACATAAGCAGTAGTTTTCAGAACCAAGGATAATCGACCGGTAATGTTAAATCTCCGCCGAGCTTCACACCAGTGTATCTTTGGCTTCTTAAATGTTGTCTCCATTCCTTCTCCCTCCTTCTCCTCCCTTTCCCCCCCTCTTTTAAAGGACTTACCGTACACTGTGCTTTAGCTATCTTAATTACAGTGGCAACCTTCCTGTTCATCACGGTGGGTGTCTGTATCACATTGGCTTTGCACTGTGTGAATTTCACGTAACTTGACAGTCTCCGGCAGTCGCCTGAAAAATCGCCTAAGTGGGACAGGCCCATTAGTAACAAGTTTAAGTTCACCTCAGTCGATGTGATATTGGTTGAAGAAGACTGCATTCACTGTGGGTCTGGATCATTGCCATTGCTGGAAGCTGGAAGCTGTAAATGTAACAAAGGGCCAAAGTTGCAAACAGTTGCATGGAGAAAAGTCACAATGAAGGCTGAGAATTCCACTTTCATTGCAAACATAAAATCTAAACTCTAATTATTGTCTAAAGAAGGGTCTTGGCCCAAACGTCACCTATTCCTTTTCTCCAGTTGATGCTGGCTGACCCGCTGTTACTCCAGTTTTATGTCAATTTTCCCCAATTATTTAAGTTAACATAGAAATCCAAATGTCAGCGTTGTCTTGTGCAAAGTGTAACAACAGATATATTGATCCTTTGAATCCTTTGCTAACATATTGTACCTCACCTCTAGCAATTTTCTAGAAGAGCCTACTCAGTAATCTGATAAAAACATAGAAACATAGAAATTAGGTGCAGGAGTAGGCCATTCGGCCCTTCGAGCCTGCACCGCCATCAATATGATCATGGCTGATCATCCAACTCAGTATCCCGTACCTGCCTTCTCTCCATACCCCCTGATCCCCTTAGCCACAAGGGCCACATCTAACTCCCTCTTGAATATAGCCAATGAACTGGCCTCAACTACCCTCTGTGGCAGAGAGTTCCAGAGATTCACCACTCTCTGTGTGAAAAAAGTTCTTCTCATCTCGGTTTTAAAGGATTTCCCCCTTATCCTTAAGCTGTGACCCCTTGTCCTGGACTTCCCTAACATCGGGAACAATCTTCCTGCATCTGGCCTGTCCAACCCATTAAGAATTTTGTAAGTTTCCATAAGATCACAAAGAGTTTAGACTTTAGATACACAATGCGAAACAGGCCTTTCGGCCCATCGAGTCAGTGCCGACCAGCATTACCCCGTACAATAGCACTATCTTATACACTGGGGACAATTGACATTTTTTTTACCGAAGCGAATTAACTTATAAGCCTGTACATCTTTGGAGTGTGGGAAGAAACTGGAGCACCCGTAGAAAACCAAAGCAGTCCCAGCGAGAACGTACAAACTCTGTACAGGCAGCAGGCATAGTCAGGATCAAACTCGAGTTGATGAAGCAGCTAATACCATGAACATGTTCACATATAGTGCTTGTTGGATGATATGCACACACCAGTATATCTCCCGTACCCCCTGGTGTAATGGCTTTGTCCCACAACCCCCACACAAAATCACTTTCACGCAGGTTTCCTCCTGAGGTTATAATTTTCAGCCCCGAAATGGTGCAGCTCTGAATCATAAGTTCATGTTCATAAGTTCTAGCAGCACAGTTAGGCCATTAGGCCCATCAAGTCTACTCCACGGTTCAGTCATGGCTGATCTATCTTTCCTTCTCAACTCTATTCTCATGCCTTCTCCCCATAACCCCTGACACCCGTACTGATCAAGAATCTGTCAAACTCCGTCTTAGAAATATCCATTGACGGCCTCCACAGCCTTTTATAGCAATTAATTCCACAGATTCACTGGGTAAAAAAAAAATCCTCCTCATCTCCTTTCTAAAACTACGTCTGTTTATTCTGAGTCTGTGCCCTCTGACACTCCCACTAGTGGAAACGTCCTCTCTGCATTCACTCTATCCAGGCATTTCACTATTTGGTAAGTTTCAATGAAGTCCCAACTCATCCTTCTAAACTCCAGCGAGCACAGGTCCTGTGCCATCAAACTCTAATCAGTATGTTAACCCACTCATTCCTGGGATCATTCTTGTAAACCTCCTCTGGACCTTCTCCAATGCAAGCACATCCTTCCTCAGATATGGAGCCCGAAACTGCTCACTACAAATGCGGCCTGACCAGTGCCTCAGCATTACATCCCTATTTGTATATTCTAGCCCTCTCGAAATAAATGCTGGAGATGATTTTTAATGTTTTTTTTCACAGAGAACCACTCTACCAATTAAATCACCAAATGGAAATCATCAGTTTAGATATTTACATATAACTTATGTCGGCCAGATGGACGTCCTGTTATCTATCTCCTGCTTACATTACATTTCTGCTGTGTGCAGAACATCATATCCAGATGTGCCATTTTGAGAAAATGAACCAAAAAATACTTAAACTCAGTAAACTACTTAAACGCTTTCAGTGTCACAATACAATTCCCGATGGATCAGTTTAATTACAGCTGATAGAATTCAATCTACTTTGTGGTGTTTGAAAAACAGGGTTTAAAAAAAAATCTACAAGCAGTGTAGCAAAACCAGTCTATTCATAGGGGACCTGTAATATTTGCAGTATCTGCAAAAATGAGAACAACTTCAAAGCTCAAGGGATTTCTTCTGACTGATGTTTGGCTGAATTCTCTCCTCTTGGTTTTTCCGTAAAATCACTCACTTTTTTTTTAAACAAGGGACAGCCAGGTGTCTCGGTGTCATGCAGTCAGATGCCGACAGACTTTATATATTTATAACAATGTGTGCTGCAGTTTGAAAGACTCGCGTGTGAGTTATATTTAGGTCCGAGTCTGACGGTGACAAGAATAGACGAGGGAAATCAATCCTAGTGGGTCAGAGCCAGTAAACTGTTCACTTTTGGTGAGTGGATTGAATAATGCTTCTTCCACCTCTGGAGTATTGGTTCAAATCTCCACCAGAACTCGCTGGATGCTTTTCTAATGCTTATATGCATTCCTTTTACCCTGTACCTATACACTGTGGACAGTTCGATTGTAATCAGGAATAGTCTTTCCACCTGCTGGTTAGCACGCAGCAAAAAGCTTTTCACATGTACTTCGGCACACATGACAATAAACTAAACTAAATTAGGCCCAGGTTCGATCCTGACCTCGGGTTCTGTCTGTGCGAAGGTTTATACGATCTCCCTGTGACTGCATTGGCTTTTCTGAGTGCTCCAATTTCCTCCCACATTCCAAAGACATACAGGTTTGAGGGTTAATTGGCTTTGGTAAAATTGTAAGAATTGTCTCTAGTGTGTAGGATAGTATTCGAGTACGGGGTGATCGCTGGTCAACACGCTGAAGGGCCTATTTCCGCGCTATATCTCTAAAGTCTAAAGGGTCCAACTTCACGTCCTGAATGATGGTAACACTCTGTTATGTTTGGAGCTTTAGCAGTGCCAATCTGCCAGATATTCTGCACAGTTGTATGTTACTCTGATTAATCAATAATTAATCTAACGTACGTTCAATCTTCTGGATTTGGATTTTACACATCTTCATGTAATCTAGCCTTCTGGGACAATCCTACCATGCAGAACCCTGTCAAAGACTTCGCTAAAGTCCATGTAGACTATATCTACCATCCTGCCCTCATCAATCCTCTTGATTGATCGATCCCCTTCAAATAATTCAACCACGGGATATGCTGCAAGTAAGAATTTCATTGTCCCGTTTCAGCATGTGAGAATAAGACACAAAGTACTGGAATAACTCAATGGGTCAGGCAGCATCTCTGGAGAAAAAGCATGGGTGAAATTTTGGGTCGGAGCCCATCTTCAGACTGAAAGATACTCTTGCACAAAGCCATGTTGACAATCCCTAATCAGGCCTTGCCTCTCCAAATGCAAAGAAACTCTGTAAGCATATAATGTACGCTAGTGATTTAAAAAATTTAATTAAAAGTCATATTTTTCACTAAATCCTCCCGTATAATATAAATAGATAAATGCAAAATACATCAGTGCATTATTATTCATGAATGCTAAATCCAAAATAAATTGAAAGCATTTAAATCAAAGATGCTGTTTTTCCCCTGTTGTGGAGATTTTGACTAACTGAAACATTCAACTTTGTTCGACAAATAACATCCATTTTATAAACATGCTGTTGCAGCACTTTTTGTAGAGAACAAGTAGTGCGAGATGATAATACAGATGAAAATCATAATACTTAGGCTACATAATTTTGTGCTTTCTCTCTTAGAACTCTTATCCATTAAGCAACTGGCTCAGAAAGTAAAGACATGTTTATTCGAAATGCAGACCCGTGGAGAAAATATTGTCAAATGATTGTCAATGATCCATTTTGATGTGTTAAAGATCAACAGTTAATTATTCTCAATGATCTGCTAACTTTATTGTCAAATTGCTTTTATGATCATAACTTTTTTACACTGAGGGCGGTGGGTAATGTAACAAGCTACCAGATGAGGTGCAGTTCCACCACCAATTTTCCAGAAGGCTCTGGAACCAAGCGTGCTGGGAAATCAGTGGTGGATCTATAGTTGAGGCAGGTTCTATCACAACCTTTAAAAGACATTTGGACAGGTACATGGATAGGAATGGTTTAGGATATAGGTCAAATGCAGGTAGGACGAGTATAGATGTGGCATGTTGATCGTCGTGGGGAAGTTGGACTGAATGGTCCGTTTCCACCATGTATGGCACTATGGCTTTATAATGTGTAAAACAAATATCATGAACATCAAAAAATAATAGAGAAAACATCAATGTCCCCTAACACCTTGTCCTCTATAAAATGGAATTTTACTGAATATTTTGTCCACATTTACCAGTTCATTTCTCAGCTTTTAGTATCATTGAAAATCATTTGAGTCAATTGATACTTACTAGAAATTGATTTCATAATTTTGATTTGATATATATTCTATTTTATGTTGTCAGAATGGTGGATAATGTAATCATTGATTCGGATAATTTTGGAAAGTCATGACTTGGTAAATTATACAGTAATTCTAATGTTCCCTGAAGATCAAATGAAGGATGTTATCAAGAGATTGGTACTATTAATGCTCTTTCAGACTTTGGACTTTAGAGATCCAAACTATTTGCAAACCCAGGTACCAGAAATGACTAGAGAATGTTCAACATCAGGCAAAAATAAAATCACTTTAATCACCATAACAATTTAGTCATTTTGAATCTGCATTGTCATATACCGTAATTCATAAATATGAACAGTAGAAGTGTAGCACAGTGGTGTAGCTTGTAGAGCCGCAGCTGCTTCACAGAGCCAGAGACCCAGGCTTGATCCTGACCTTAGGTGCTGGTCTGTGTGAAGTTTGCACACTTTCCTTGTGGGCTTCCTCTGGGTTCTCCGATCTCCTCCCACATCCTAAAGACGGGGAGGCTTGTATGTTAATCAGCCTCCGACACATCCACTCCCTACAAATGAGGGGCAGAGGAAGTGGGATAACAGAATTTGTGTAAACAAGTGATCGAAGGTTAGCATGGAGGGCTGAAGGGCCTGTATCTCTATGCTGTATCTCTGAACTTAAAAACCTAGTAAGGGGCAATACTTTATTATATTATTATAATTTATTATTATTATTACTCCTACTACTACATGTTTGCTAGGAAAGATACATGGGACATTATTTGGAATTACCGGAACTGGAATAGGCCCAGGTTTGAATGGTACCATTACCAATGATTCTTCAAAGCAGACAGACAGGAGAGCGGACAGCTGCAGCTCAGTACTGCTGCGTTTGCTAATGGGAAAAATTGAACGCCTGCTGAGAGTGCAGCTTCCTTATATAAAACCATTATATTCCAAGAAAGCAATTATTACAAATTAACAGATAACAAATTGAAAGTGGAGAGCTGGCAATCATTTGGTAATTAATGGCCTAGATATAAACGTTTGTAATATGTCTTTTTTGCTTTTTTCATATTGAAATTGTTACTATTCAGCATGTGATATAAACACCATGGTACATTAATGCCATTGTTTTCTTCTGGGCATTAGTTGCATATATCTCCGATGCAAAAAATAAAGAACACTCAATTAGTTGAAAATCACATTAATCATGTAAAGCCCAAAGTGCTGGAGCATGTCAATGGGTCAGACAGCATCTGTGGAAGGAAAGGACAGGTGATTTTTCAGGTTGGGACCTTTCTTCAGATTAGACCCTGAACCAAAATGTTGTCTGTCCATTCCCTCCACAGAAGCTGCCTGACCTGCTGAGTTCCTCCAGTACTTTTGGTTTGCTCAAGATTCCAGCATCTTGGGTATTTTAGCTGAGAATATCAATGTTTATTAAAATCATCAACAAAAATATATCTCTTAACATCAGTGTGTGACAGTGTTGAATGAATGGAACCCAGTCATACAAGCCTCACAAAGCTTAGAGAGCCAGATACAAAGTTATGTATCCAGTCCTTTACCTCAGTAGGCTGCAGAACAACCCTGAACTCAGTGGTAAGTCCAGAGGTGGAGTGAATGGTCTTCATCTGATCTCCAGTAGGTTTTGTACCTCTACAGTGCAGTGGGCAGGTGTGGAAGTTCGGAATAGGCTCACGCCCGTAGGATACACCGCCGTGACCCATACATGACCCTCGCATGAGCCCTCTCATACTTTAAATTGAGAGGGGAGAGAGTTAAGGTCCACTTTAATCTTTCCCCTTTTCACTCAGAAGGTGTCTGTGCCTGCTATGAGCTACCAGATGAACCTATATAAGCAGTGTTTATTTCCTTCGCTCCATAGATGCTGCTGCACCCGCTGAGTTTCTCCAGCTTTTTTGTGTAACCTATATAAGCAGATGAGTTTTTAAAAAGACATTTGGAAGATATACTGATAGGTAAGGATCAAGGGGACTATGGGCCAAATGCAGGCAAATAGGACTATCCCAGTATGTCAATTTGGACGGCATGGACAAAATGGGCTGAAGGGCCTTTCTAAGTGAGGCTTGGACTGAAGCTATTCCTTTACTTACTGTAAACAGCCCCCCCAATGAAATACTTGTGAAATGAAAAAGTTGCCATTATATATAGGAATCATCAGGGAATATCTTCTTCAAAGCTCAGACTTTAAACCGTTGTTGTACTGGTCATGCTGACAAGGTCAATACACATTCCTCTCTAACCAATACATCTTTAATTTTGATGTTACATCCTATGTTTTGTATCTATTGTAGGACCATCTGGGAACCGGATCTGGATCCAAACAGATGGAGTACTGATGGGTGTCTTTTAAATGGATATTAAAGACCTTAATTAAGATGAGTCTAGGAGGCCACAGCCAGGACTTTCCTTTGAATCACCATCTGTTTTGGACAGATTTAGGCGGAAAATGGGGGAAAATATGCTCGTACAATGAATGTGCCATTAAAAACTGTACCTAGATTATCATCTAAACTGTCACGGTTCCCAAGACTGAATAAAACCATCCTATAAAACCAAGGACAAACAGAGTGCATAGGTTTAAGGCGAAGGGCGAAAGATTTTATAGGAATCTGAGGGGTAACATTTTGACACAAAAGGTGGTGGGAGTATGGAACAAGCTGCCGGAGGAGGCAGTTGAGGCAGGGACTATTGCAATGTTTAAGAAGCAATTAGGTACAGGTACATGTATAGAATAGGTTTAGAGGGATATCGGCCAAATGCAGGCAAGTGGAACTAGTGTAGATAGGACATATTGGTCAGTGTGGGCAAGTTAAGTCGAAGGTACACAAAAATGCTGGAGAAACTCAGCAGGGGTGCAGCAGCATCTATGGAGCGAAGGAAATAGGCGACGTTTCGGGCCGAAACCCTTCTTCAGACTGATGGGGGGTGGGGGGTGGGGGTGGGGGGGGGGGGAGAAGGAAGGAAAAATTGAGGAGGAGGAGGAGCCCGAGGTCGGGGGGATGGGAGGAGTCAGCTCGAGGGTTAAGGAAGGGGAGGAGACAGCAAGGGCTAGCAAAACTGGGATAATTCAACGTTCATGCCATCCGGACGCAAGCAACCCAGGCAGAATATGAGGTGCTGTTCCTCCAATTTCTGGTGTTGCTCACTCTGGCAATGGAGGAGACCCAGGACAGAGTGGTCGGATTGGGAATGGGAGGGGGAGTTGAAGTGCTGAGCCACCGGGAGTTCAGGTAGGTTATTGCGGACTGAGCAGAGGTGTTTGGCGAAACGATCGCCCAACCTCCGCTTAGTCTCCCCCGATGTAAATCAGCTGACATCTGGAGCAGCGGATGCAGTAGATAAGGTTGGAGGAGATACAGGTGAACCTTTGTCACACCTGGAACGACTGCTTGGGTCCTTGAATGGGGTCGAGGGGGGAGGTGAAGGGACAGGTGTTGCATTTCTTGCGGTTGCAACAAAAGTGCCCGGGGAGGGGGTGGTACGGGAGGGAAGGAAAGAATTGACAAGGGAGTTGCGGAGGGAGCGGTCTTTGCGGAAGGCAGACATAGGGGGAGATGGGAAGATGTGGCAAGTGGTGGGGTCACGTTGGAGGTGGCAGAAATGGCGGAGGATTATTTGTTGTATTTGCCGGCTGGTGGGGTGAAAGGTGAGGACTAGGGGGACTCTGCCCTTGTTGCGAGTGTGGGGATGGGGAGAGAGAGCAGTGTTGCGGGGTATGGATGAGACCCTGGTGCGAGCCTCATCTATGGTGGCGGAGGGAAATCCCCGTTCCCTGAAGAACGAGGACATTTCCGATGCCCTGGTTTGGAACGTCTGATCCTGGGAGCAGATGCGGTGTAGGCGGAGGAATTGGGAGTAGGGGATGAAGTCTTTACAGGGGGCAGGGTGGGAGGACGTGTAGTCCAGATAGCCATGTGAGTCAGTTGGTTTGTAGTGTATGTTGGTCAGAAGTCTGTTACCTGCGATGGAGATGGTGAGGTCAAGGAATGGTAGGAAATGGTCCAGGTGTATTGGAGTGCCGGATGGAAGTTGGTGGTGAAGCGGATGAAGTCAGTAAGTTGTGTGTGGGTGCAGGAGGTGGCCCCAAAGCAGTCGTCAATGTAACGGAGGTAGAGGTCGGGGATGGGGCCCTGGTACGTATTGAACAAGGATTGTTCAACGTACCCGACAAAGAGGCAGGCGTAGCTGGGGCCCATGCGTGTGCCCATAGCTACGCCTTGAGTTTGGAGGAAATGGGAGGAATCAAACGTAAAGTTGTTGAGGGTGAGGACCAACTCCGCTAGGTGGAGGAGGGTGTCAGTGGCTGGGTATAGGTTGCTCCTCTGGTCGAGGAAGAACCAGAGGGCTTTGAGGCCATCCTGGTGGGGGATGGAGGTGTAGAGTGACTGGACATCCATGGTGAAGATGAGGGGGTGAGGGCCTAGAGAGTGGAATGTACGGAGGCGGCGGAGAGTGTCTGAGATGTCTGGAACATAGGTGGGAAGGGATTTGACCAAGGGGGATAGTATGGAGTTAAGGTATGTGGAGATGAGTTCGGTGGGGCACGAACAAGCAGAGACAATGGGTCTGCCGAGAGAGCCGGATTTGTGGATTTTGGGGAGAAGGTAAAAGCGGGCCGTGCGGGGCTGGGGAACGATGAGGTTGGAAGCTTGGTCGGGCAGGGCGTGGGAATTGATGAATTCGGTGATGGTGCTAGATATGGTGGGCTGGTGCTCGTCAGTGGGGTCATGGTCCAAGGGTAAGTAGGAGGAGGTGTCCGAGAGTTGGCACGTGGCCTCAGCTTTGTAGAGATCGGCGCGCCAGACTACCACAGCACCTCCATTGTCATCTTAATCTGTGGCCCCTGGTTCTGGACTCCCCCAGCGTCGGGAACATGTTTCCTGCCTCTAGCGTGTCCAAACCCTTAATAATCTTATATATTTCAATAAGAAACCCTCTCATCCTTCTAAACTCCAGAGTATACAAGCCCAACCGCTCCATTCTCTCAGCATATGACAGTCCCGCCATGACGGGAATCAACCTTGTAAACCTACGCTGCACTCCCTCAATAGCAAGAATGTCCTTCCTCAAATTAGGGGACCAAAACTGTACACAATACTCCAGGTGTGGTCCCACTAGGGCCCTATACAACTGCAGAAGGACCTCTTTGCTCCTATACTCAACTCCTCTTGTTATAAAGGCCAACATGCCATTCGCGTTCTTCACTGCCTGCATGCTTACTTTCATTGTTTAAGAAGGAACTGCAGATGCTGGAGAATCGAAGGTACACAAAAAAGCTGGAGAAACTCAGCGGGTGCAGCAGCATCTATGGAGCGAAGGAAATAGGCAATGTTTCAGGCCGAAACCCTTCTTCAGACTCAGACTTGCTTACTTTCATTGACTGATGAACAAGGAATCCCAGATCCCATTGTACTTCCTCTTTTCCCAATTTGACACCATTTAGATAGTAATCTGACTTCCTCTTTTTGCTACCAAAGTGGTTAACCTCACATTTACTCACATTAAACTTTATCTGCCATGCATTTGCCCACTCACCCAACCTGTCCAAATCACCCTGCATTCTCATAGCATCTTCCTCACAATTCACACTGTCACCCAGCTTTGTGTCATCTGCAAATTTGCTAATGTTACTTTGAATCCCTTCATCCAAATCATTGATGTATGTTGTAAATAGCGGCGGTCCCAGCACCGAGCCTTGCGGTACCCCACTAGTCACTGCCTGCCATTCTGAAAGGGACCCGTTAATCCCTACTCTTTGTTTCCTGTCTGCCAACCACTTCTCTATCCATGTCAGCACTCTACCCCCTATATCATGTGCCCTAATTTTTGCCCACTAATCTCCTATGTGGGACCTTATCAAATGCTTTCTGAAAGTCCAGGTACACTACATCCACTGGCTCTCCCTTGTCCATGTTCCTAGTTACATCCTCAAAAAATTCCAGAAAATTAGTCAAGCATGATTTCGTCTTTGTAAATCCATGCTGGCTCGCACCGATCCTGTTACTGCTATCTAAATGTGCCTCTATTTCATCTTTTATAATTGGCTCCAGCATCTTCCCCATCACTGATGTCAGGCTAACTGGTCTAAAATTCCCTGTTTTCTCTCTCCCGCCTTTCTTAAAAAGTGGGATAACATTAGCTACCCTCCAATCCAGAGGAACTGATCCTGAATCTATGGAACATTGGAAAATTATCACCAATGCATCACGATTTCTAGAGCCACTTCCTTAAGTACTCTCGGGATTTATCAGCCTTTAGTCTCATCGGTCTACCGAACACCATTTCCTGCCTAATGTGGATTTCCTTCAGTTCCTCCGTCACCCCAGATCCTCTTGCCACTACTATATCAGGAAGATTTTTTGTGTACAATGTGAAGACGGATCCAAAGTACCTGTTCAACTAATTTGCCATTTCCTTGTTCCCCATAGTCTTCAAGGGTCCAACTTTGGTCTTAACTAACTTTTTATTAAATTTATTCCTTAAATACCTAAAGACACTTTTACTATTCTCCTTTATATTCTTGACTAGGTTACCTTTGTACCTCATATTTTTTCCACGTATTGCCTTTTTAGTTATCTTCTGTTGTTCTTTAAACATTACCCAATCCTCTTGCTTCCTGCTCGGCCAATGGAGTCACCCACCACTATGGCTCTGCCCGACGTCGGTCTTGCCGGTCAAGTCCCATCTCTAGGATTGGAGCCACCGATTTGTCTGCCTCTCTGACTGGAAGCTTTGTCTCCCCCAAGAGGGCGTACCTGTTTTCATTAGGCACAGCCACCTGGGTCTCCTGCACTCCATGGTTACCACCCTTTCTCTCAGGCACATTCCTTCATTCTTCCCATATCTTCGGCGTGACAACCGCACTATCGGTCCTGTCCAGGAAACTCTCGTTTTCCCGGATGGCCCTGATGCCATCCAGCTGATTTTCCAGTGCCCCAACACGGTCCTTCAGGAGCTGAACCTGGAAGCACTTGCCACATTTGTAACAGCCAGAGGCTCCATCCGTGTCCCTGGCCTCCCACATCCTGCAAGCATTACATTGTCTCATCTTAACAGTCATGTGTTCACCGCGTCCTGTCCTCTCCAGCTTTTTGCATAGTCTCCTCAGCCTCCTCGCCGAAGACTCTCGAGTCAAAGACTCACACTTTACTCACAAGGCACTTCCCTCACAAGGCCGCTCCCCCACTGCCACTCCCCTAGAGTAGCCTTGCTTATATTGACTGATAGATTGCCTAATTTGCCAATTTACAATCAAATTCCTCAGTTTTAAACTGTTTTTCCCCTCAACGCGACCACAAGGTTGCATAATGTGCATGCCAAGGACACGTAAGTGGGACAGGCCCTTTACTCCAGCATTTTGTGTCTCTCATCCTTCCATTTTCAGTTAGGCCAATGGACACTATTAATGCTATTTTCCCAATAGTCACTGCCATTGATCATGCCCATTCTCCCTCTACAGCATTACAAAGGGATCCTTCCTTCCACAACATTGTGTTTCATGCCTCCATCAGCAATCACAGTACTTCCTCTTTCTGGGCAATCACAAAAGTTGTGATTATGAACTTTAATGTCTTGTATCCCCACTATCCAGGGTCTCGAACACCCTTATCACAAGGAGCAAAGATTGACTTGTATTTGTAGCGTCATTGAGTCATTGAGTCATACAGCGTGGAAACAGGCCCATTGACCCAACATGCCCACATTGGCCAACATGTCCCATCTATACTAGTGCCACCTGCCTGGGTTTGGTCCATATCCCTCTAATCCTATTCTATCCCCATTGCGATGCTACCTGCCTCAACAACCTCCTCTGGCAGCTCGTTCCATACACCCACCAACCTTTTTGTAAAAAAAAGTTGCTCCTCGGGTTCCTATTAAATCTTTCCTCTTTCCCCTTAAACCTATGTCCTCTGGTTCCCGCTTCCCCTGCTCTGGGCAAGAGACTGTGCGTTTATCTGATCTATTTTTATACGATCTTATTGATCTTTTTCATCTTAAATTCCACCATCGTATCTGTCTCCATGCCCATCCCTGGCAGCACGTTCTAGGCACCCACCTCCCTCTTTGTAAGATAAAAACACGCCCCGCATATCGCCTTTAAATTTTCCCCCGTCTCATATTAAAGCTATGCCATCTAGTCCTTGACTTGTTGATGTCTCTATCCTGTCTAATTTGAAACCCATTCATTTCGGAATTAGATCCCCCTCTTAATGCAGATTGCGGAGAATACTGATCAACTCCGTGGGATTTTGAGGGAGGTCATCTGGGAGTTTCCGAACTTCCTGTCTTGCCACGGAAGGCGCTGATTTCCTCAGAGAGAGACAATTGTAGTATTTGAGATTCAAGGAGCTGAATTGCCTTTCATGTGTGGGGAGCTGAATCTGTTTGAAATGCTTTCCAGGTTCTTCCCTGAGGTTTGCTTGTCAAGGTCTCAAATTCACTGGGACTACACAGATACAGGAAGGTGGTTGTTCGTCCCTCTTCTGAAAAGCGATGTGAGAAGACAGCGTTATGCATGTGAATAAGCCGTTCAAATCACCACATGATTTATTTCTACCATGATGCAGCCTAAAGTATCTGAACTGTGATTCCAGAATCCAGGAAAACTTCTCCATTCCTCGCAATTTCCGCCAGGTCAAAGACAACTTGGATATGGTCATAAAATTGTGGAGTAACTCAGCGGGTCAGGCAGTATCTCTGGAGAGCATGGATTAATGACATTTCAAGTTGGAACCCTTCTTCAGTTCTTCTCACGATTTTGTACACAGTATAAAGTAGAGCAGAAATGGAGTATAAAGCGTCTGGAGATTTTTAGTATCTCGTCTTTACTCTCTCAGCTTATTGCTTCTTCAAAAGGCCTCATCCTTTCCTCCTGGTAATATTCTCAGATTTGAAATTTCTTAACTTAAAAATCCTTTATCATCAGTCCAACGATCTGTGGACTGGTAGGTTAATTGGCCTCATTATATTGTTCCTGGTACATAGCCGACTTTAATCTTCACTTTAGAGATACCTCAAAAAAAGGCCTTTCGGCCCATGGAGTATTCGCCGACCAGTGATCACCCTGTACACTAGCACAATCTTAAACACACACCAGGGACAATTTACAATTTCACCAAAGCCAATTAGCCTACAAACCTGCACGTCTTTGGAGTGCGGGAGGAAAACGGAGCAACCAAAGAAAACCCACGCGGTTACGGCGAGAACGTACAAAATCCGTACCGACAGCACCCATAGTCTGGCATGGTAAGGCAACAATTCTACCATGCCTTCCAGTTGAGTGGTGGAGTCTGACGATAGTTGATAGGGAGAATACCTTACCGGGGAAATTAGTGAAGAATGGACTACAGCACAGACTCAACGAGCTGATTGTCATGAAATGTAGAAATTGTCATTATCATTGGATATTGGTAATGATATTGGTTCATTATTGCTACGTGTACTGAGATACAGTGAAAAGGTTTTGTTTCCATTTAGATCAGACAATACTGTACATGAATACAATCAAGCGATGTACAAATACAACAGGTAGGGCGAAGGGAAAAATGCCAGAGTGCAGGATATCGTTTTACAGATTTGTAGCATTACAGTTCCAGAGAAAAAGTCCAATGTTTGCAATGAGGTGGGTTGGAAGATCAGGACTACACCCTAGCTTTTGGGAGAACCATTAAGAAGTCTGATAACGGATGGGAAGGAGCTCTTCCTGAGATTGGTGGTATGTACTTTCAAGCTTTTACAACTTCTGCCCGACAGGAGCAGGGAGAAGAGGGAATGACTGGGCTGAATATGGTCCTAGATTATGTGAATTACACTAAGTGCTGGAGTAACTTAACGGGTCAGACAGCATCTCTGGAGAGAAGGAATGTGTGACGTTTTGGGTCTGGACCCTTCTTTAGGCAGATTATGTTGACTGCTTTCATTGATTATGTTGGTTGCAAAAACGTCCATTAGGAGTACTGACCCCATCAAAGGTATCTACAGGAGTTGCTGCCGCAACAAGGCAGCCAGCATCATCAGAGACCCACATCACCTGGCCACACTCTCATTTTACTCCTGCCATCGGGAAGAAGGCATTGGAGCCTGTCATGTCCAAGTTTAGGAACAGATTCTTCCCTATGATCATCAAGCTATTAAACACTACAACCTCCAAATAGGCTTAAAAACGATGTAGACTTGGGGGCATTATTTTTTACTTTGCACTACCATTGTCCATTTATTTGTTTTTTTTACATATACTGAACTTTTGTTGTTGTTTATTATGGGTTTTTACAGAGTAATATGTTCACATATCTGTTGTGCTGCTGCAGGTAAGAATTTCATCATTCTGTTTCGGGCCATAAAACACTCTTGACTCTCTTGACTTTTGGCTTTCCTGAGGCAGCATGAAGTGTAGATGGAACCAATGGTGGGGAGTCAGGTCTGTTTGATGGACTGTTCTCTGCAAAGAATTGTACTAGTCCTTGGTGACTAAAACCTCACTCGAATGAAAATGAAAATAAACAGGATTCAGATTTTGCATCTGGAAAGCAGCATTTCATTTTATGGATAACGTTTGAAAGATACAGTTTAAAGATGGATGTCCAAACTATTTTTTTAATCAGTACTCAATAATGTGAAAAACTGTTCAGCTGTATCCGAACCAGAAAAGGCAAGAAGAATCTAGCCAAGTCAATTACCACCCTGTCCCAATCATCAGCAAAGTGATGGAATAAGTAATTGATAGTGTCATCAAACAACACCTACTCACCCATAACCTGTCCACTGTTATACAGCTTGGGATATGCCAGATTTATTCAGCTCCTGACCTTGTCACAACCTTGATCTAGGTGTGGGCGTAAGTGCCGAATGCCACAAGAAAGCTGCCTTCAGAATACAAGGACGTACGCACCTTTAGAAAGAAGATGAGGAGAAATTTCTCTAGTCCGAGGGTGGTGGCTCTGTGGAATTCATTGTCACATTGTGGAGGCCAGGTCAATGAATATTTTTAAAGTGGAGATCGACAGTTTCTTGTTTAGTATGGATGCCAGGGGTTATAGGGAGAATGCAGGAGAATGGGATTGAGAGGGAAAGATAGGTCATGTAGATGTCACAGCGGTATAGTGGGCCGAAGGGCCTATTTCCACTCTAAACTAAAAAAATCTGTATATCTGTATCTCTAAACTAAAAAAATCTAAAATGAATGAATGAATGACGGAGTAGACTTGATGGCCTGAATGGCCTAAAGGGGCTGTCCCACTGCGGCGACCTAATCTGCGAGTTTAGAAGAGTTTGCCCTCGACTCAAACTC
This sequence comes from Leucoraja erinaceus, assembly GCF_028641065.1. Lineage (NCBI taxonomy): Eukaryota > Metazoa > Chordata > Chondrichthyes > Rajiformes > Rajidae > Leucoraja > Leucoraja erinaceus. The sequence goes on along the minus strand of NC_073389.1, from coordinate 22,561,127 downwards.
GCAGCATGGTCGACATGAGGTCCTAGGAAGTCTTATGAGGTCACTGGAACTCTCCATCATGCTCGAGGGAAGTCCCCGCCTACTCGCGGCTAGCGCTAGGTAGCGGACATTTTTTCAGCATGTTGAAAAATTTTCCGCAAGTAAAATTTGGTCGGCGTGGTTCTTTTTAACTCATAGTGCAGTGGAGTGGGGTTGCTATGTAGTTACAGGCAGTCGAGGGCAGCCGTAGGCAATCTCCTTCGCTGACCGGGCATTTTGATTGGCTCACTGGAGTTTTCAGGACCCAGGAAAACCGACCAGTAAGTTAAATGCCCGCTAAATTTTATTATAAGTTGTCTGACTTCTTAAAAGTGTCTCCACTCCTTCTCCTTCTCCCCCCCTTCTCTCCCCTTCTCTCCCCTTCTCTCCCCTCCTTCTCTCCCTTCTCTTTCCTTCTCTCCCCCTCTCTGCCCTCCTCTCCCCCCCCCCCCCCCCCCCATCTCCGCGCTCTCTAAAGGACTTACCGTACACTGTGCCAGCTGTCTTTTACCTTCCTCTAAATCGCGGGTGTGAATTTCAGACAGCGCTCCCCCGCTTTCCCTGGCCCCCGCCTTTGCGATGTGTGTGTGTGTGTGCGGTCGGTCGATCCAGCTCGCGGTTTCAACACGGACGGTCGATCCAGCTCGAGGTTTTCCAGGCGAGTGCCCTCGAGCTTGAAGGTCGAAGACATTCTTCTTAACTCACGGATTATGTCGCCACAGTGGGACAGCTCCTTAATTCTGCTCCTACAACATGAATTTATGAAATGGAGAAGGAACCAAGGAATGTTTGTTGGGGCCAACAGAAGCTGTTGTGGTACATCATATACACATGGAAGCCTGTATAGTCAAAGGCTATTTCTCACAGCCCAGTCACTGTGCTGTGTGTGTTCCTTTGAGCAACGATACTTGGGCGAACCACCTTTAACTGCTTCCTCAATGACCTTCAGTGTACAGAATGGTGTTGACTGCCATGTTAAATATGCAGTGCAAATATAATTGCAATTTCCTAAACGCTAAGATCCTGCTAACAATAATGAAATGAATAATCAATCAGTATATGAAAGCAAAATGTTGACAAGGACATCTTGCTCCACTTTATTCAATTAGATTTTTTAAAAAAGACACTGAGCTCCAGAGTAACTCAATAAGTTGATGATACAGCATCTCTGGAGAACATGGAAAGGTGATGTTTCAAGTCAGGAATCTTCTCAGACTACGACTCTCTAAATGCTAATTGTCTTAACTTGTAGGGATATCTGTTTGGCCATCTGCTTGGCACCATACCCCAGTAATGTACTTATACTTCCTGCAGTTATTGCTACAACGTTACTCCCGAGATCTACAGTATGTATGTTAACGGGGCTAGAACACAGTTAGAACCTTTTGTCCAGGGTGGAAATGTCAAGGATTAGGGGAATAGCTTTAAAATGAAATGGACAAAGTTTAAAGGAAATGTGCGGGGCAAATTTTTTCACACAGTGAGTGGTGATTACCTGGAACAGCATTGCCAGGGGTGGAATGGAGGGATCTGGATCATGCGCAGGCACAAGAGATTAATTTAACTTGATGTCGTGTTTGGCACAGATCCTGCGGGCCGAATGGCCTGTTCCTGTGCTGCACTGATTTTTATAGGAAGGAACTACAGATGCTGGTTTAAACCAAAGATAGACACAAAATGCTGGAGTCACTCAGCAGGACAGGCGACTTCTCTGGATAGAAGGTATGGGTGACGTTTTGGGTCGTGATTCTATTTCAGACTCAATCGGAAGTAAGGTCTCGAGCCACATTATTAGCTGTTCCTTCTATCCAGTGATGCTTCCTGTCCCGCTGAGTCCACCAGCACTTTGTGTCTGTCTTCTGTACTGATCTATGTTCTATGTTCTATGAGCATTGAGAAATTAGGCCACTATTTGATTCGTCAATGCCTAATCAGGCCTGAAGGGCCAACGGAAGCCCTGATGAACATAATGAGAGATCAGTAAGAGCCCAAGAAGAGGGGCATTGTGATTTTAACTCCAATATTTGAGGGGCGCATCAAATTAAAATTAGTCTAACACTCTTTGAGAAATAAAGGTGGGGGGTGACCGCTGAGAATGAAGGGGGGACCCGGCGGGTAGCCGCTGAAAGTAACGGGGACCCAGGGGGGGAGCATGGAGAACAAAGAGGGCCTGCAGTGGGAGGGCGCCTACCACCATGCGTGGCGGCAGGCAGAAGATAGGACTTTTGGTGAACCTTCGCAACTTTGTCGGTGCCAAAAACATGGTGACTCTTCTATTCTGCCTAGGAGGTCTGCTGTATGATTTAACCGGCTTGAGTGCAAAACAATGCATTTCATCGTACCTAGGTACATGTGACAATAAAGTATCATTGAATAAAGCTGCAATGCAGAGCAATCCTTCATTTATATTTTTAACCTATTTGCTAAGGTGTAGTACAATCTGCAAAGATGACAATCTTTCACTCCATTAAGATGCGTTACCAATGCATTCTGACAGACAAAACACACCTCCATATTTGATCAATACATCTATTTCCCATATGCTTTCCTGCTTTTAATATTGTGCCTCCACACAATACAGCCTCGAGTCTGTATTTTTGCAGAAAGCTGGGACTTCACTGGGAGCAATGACTACAATGGAAGAAATACCACAGGAAATATATGATGCCACAAAATAATAGGTGATCTTATCTCTTTTTCTTTGGTGGTCTGAAAAAAAAATCAAGTTCCTTTTATCTACCCTGGGTGGAAGTTAAGTCTAAATCAACGTCTGTCATCAGAGAGATGGCAGTTTGTACCAATAACAAATGTTCTATTCATTTCACTGACTATTTTGGCTTTCTTCCATGCCCCGTCACTTCTTACTGCTTTGTGTAATGTCAAGTGGTTTGAGACGTGGATGGTGACACAATGAAGCAATCTCACCACCTCTGATAAACTGATGTCATCCCACACAGTTTGTTATTGGCAGAAATGTGTTTCCATTCAGAAAGTAAAGATGAAAAAACTTAACCCTGACCATTTTACTGATTGAATCCTTTCACAGTTTAGTTCATTATTGTCACATGTACTGAGGTACAGTGAAAAGCATTTTTGTTGCGTGTTATCCAGTCAGCGGAAAGACTATACACGATTACAATCAAACCGTCCACAGTGAACAGATACGGGATAAAAGGAATAACGTTTAGTGCAAAGTAAAGTCTGATTAAAAATAGTCTGAGGGTCCACAATGAGGTAGGTGGTAGATCAGGCCCGCCCTCTAGTTGATGCTAGGATGGTTCAGTTGCCTGATAACAGCTGTGAAGAAACTGTCCCTGAAACTGGAAGTGTGCAATTTCATACCTCTATACCTCTTGCCTGTTGGGAGAGGGAAGAAGGGGGAGTGAACAAGGTGAGACTTGTCGTTGATTATGCTGGTGGCCTTACTGAGGCAGTGTGAAGTGTAGATGGAGTCAATGGAAGGGGGGTTGGTTTGCATGATGGTCAAGGCTGTGTCCACAATTCTCTGCAATTTCCATCAGGCCATTTTACTGATTGAATCCTTAGCGTTATGATCAAATCCTTTCAGGATGAAACTCCTTTTTTCAAGATGAAAATCCTTTTATCATGCCCCTTTCTGGAAAATAGGAAAATAGGAATATGTGGACATCATTCCTTGCATGTCTCCTTATTGGATGTTCCAGCTTGCTCACTGCCAATCAAGTGCTCTCAAAATACAATTGCCTGTGAAATATCCAACACTGGATAAATATTCTGGAGATCAGAAGTTCGAATCTGGCCACAGTGAGTTAGAAAAATGAGATTTGGTCATTTAGAATTCCATGACGTCCTTCAGGAAAGGAAATCTATCCTGGCCGACCTTTCAACTCACGTTCTATAAATATGCAGTTGAGTTGTAATGCCCTCTAAAGCGGTCCAGGACGTCATCCTGCTGTTAGAGAAAATCATCATTAACGCAAGAACAGCAGGTCATGGAGTCTGGTTCAATGGTTCAAAGGCTCATTTTTGTCATGTGTGCACTGCACAGTGAAATTCTTTTTGTATAACTCACAGATGCACGAGTCACAATATTTTGGCACCATTTAGAAAATGTCCAAAGTCCGGTATATTTGCTCAATGTCCTGGAGCGACCCACAATCCAGGTAAGCTTCCTCTGCCCCCTCAACCAGCTTGGCCCGCGATCCGATGTCCATCACCTCACCCGATCATCTCTGTGTCTCGGGGGCGCCTCCTGCAGGTGACCTTGAAGATGCTGCTGGTAATAGCCCAGTCCCTCTCCTACCGGCCCACTCCTAACGTATGTCGTCACCGGCAGCTCCCTCCTCCTCAGCTCTGCGGTCATCGGGACCGAGCTCAGCGGCTTTCAAGCTTCACCCCCCTTGCTTTTGGATGCCTGGAGTGTCAATAAATCACACGGAATAAATTAGCGCACATGGGAAGGATTCAGTCCTCTCATTATCAACTAAGAAACTTTATAGCAAAAGCTTCCCATTTCTGTGCTTTATATCTATAAAGCCCAGTAATAGCAATAATTTAGTTTAGTTTATTATTGTCATGTGTACTGTATGTGTACTATAAGTTCATAAGTTATAGGAGCAGAATTAGGTCATTCAGCCCATCAAGTCTACTCCGCCATTCAATCATGGCTGATCTATTTTTCCCTCACAACCCCATTCTTCTCCCTAACACCCACACAATTCAAGAATCTATCAACCTCTGCCTTTAAATTATCCATTGGGTGGCATGATGGTAGAGCTACTGCCTGACAGCGCCAGAGACCCAGGTTCAATCCTGACTATGGATGCTGACTGTATGGAGTTGGCACGTTCACCCTGTGTCCTGCATGGGTTTTCACTGAGATCTTCGGTTTCCATCCACACTCCAAAGATGTACAGGTTTGTATGTTAATTGGTTTGGTATAAATTTGCCCGTAGTGTGTGTAGGATAGTGTTAATGTGAGGGGATCACTGGTCAGCACAGACTTGGATGGGCCGATGGGTCTGTTCCTGCGCTTTATCTCTGAACTAAACTAAACATTGACTTGGCCTCCACAGCCTTCTGTGGCAATGAATTCCACAGACTCACCAACTTCTGGCTAAAGAAATTCCTCCTCATCCCTTTTCTAAAGATACGTCCTATTATTCTGAGGCTGCACCCTCTGGTCCTAGACTCTCCCACCAGTGATACCACTGGAGGTACAGTGAAAAGCTTTTTGTTGCATGCTCTCCAGTCTGTGAAAAGATCAAACATGATTACAATCAAACCGTCCACAGTGTACAGATACAGGATAAAGGGAATAACATTTAGTGCAAGATAAAGTCCAGTAAAGGCTGATTAAAGATAATCCAAGGGTCTCCAATGAGGTGAATGAAGTTCTGCTTTTGAAATAAAGATTTAAAAGAGTGGAGTGATTGTAATGTTTGATAGCAGATCCACTTCTGGGAGCAGCACGCAAAGAGTCACCTGACTTTGGTGCCATCTTGGAAGTCACACTGATTAGTGTGTTTAGCAGCTGGCTACTGGTTCATATGAAATTCACTTTCATTAAAAGGGAATGAATGCTGTTATTCCGTTTAACCAAATCTGCATTTCTGAGGAAAAGCATGTAATTTGCACGTCAGCCTTAAGAAGAATGCCTGCCCAACAGCCCAAGACCTGACTGAAAGTTTGGCCTGAAGAAGGGTCCCGACACGAAATGTCGCCTGCCCATATTCTCCAGAGATGCTGCATGAACCGCTGAGATCCTCCAGCCCCTTTGTGTCCTTTGGAGAGTTTGAAGTTATCTCCATGTAGTATTCCTTATGACTGCTTAATAAGTCTGTTGCATTTAATCACCTAAGGAATCTTTATAAACAAAATATTTTATGAACCTATATGTGTGATAACACCTAATATAAAGAAGGATGTTTATCATGAGAAGATTGGTAAATAATGATTAACAGTAGCTGAATATTGTGAGACCATAGACATGGGCGCAGAATTAAGCCATTTGGTCCATCGAGTCTGCTCCGCCATTCAGTCATGGCTGATCTATTTTTCCCTCTCAATCCCATTCCCCTACCTTCTCCCAATAACCTCTGACACTGTTACTAATCAAGAACATATCAGTATTCGCTCTAAAAATATCCAAAGCTGTCTGTGGCAATGAATTCCACAGATATAGCATCCTCTGGCTAACTAAATTCCTCCTCATCTCCAATCTAAAGACACATAATTTTATTTTGAGGTTGTTCCCTCTGGCTCTAGACTCTCCCATTACTGGAAACATCCTCTCCATATCCGCTCTCTCTATGCCTTTCATTATCCAGTGGGTTTCAATGATACCCCCCCCCCCCCCCCCCCCCTTATTCTTCTAAGCTCCAGAGCCTTCAAACACCCCTCATATGTTAACCCAATCATTCTCGTAAAACTCCTCTGGACTCTCTCCAACACCAGCACATCCTTCCTCGGATATGGGGCCCCAAACTGCTCACAAATGTGGCCTCACCAACGGCATTACATTCATATTAATTATATCCTTTTATCATGGGAAAAATGTTGCGATATTGAGCATTCTGAGATTACGAGATGCAGTATATAGGTGTGAGCCTCATCTTCCTTTAGCCGTCTCACTAATACTCACATAAAAATACATGAATGCACAAAAATACTGAAAGATTACAGCCAGCTCTCACTTCATCCTTTACCAGTTTCCTCTTACCCAATTGCAGATGAAACCATGAAAGCACTCACTATGATCAAGAAAATATTTTAAAATAAGCTCTAACACTCGGAAAAACATCAGATGATGCTCTTTAGCACACCATTCATTTTAGAAATGCTTGCGTTTCAACATGATTAAAGTCACAGTTGAAGTTTTTTATAGACATTTAAGATTGCTGAGAGAGATTAATGGGACATTCTTACACATTTTATTTTCTAACACATAGTTAGATGACATGGCTAGGTGAAAGATTGTGCTTTGTCATAATAATTATTTCTGCTCAAGAAAAGATTATGGCAATCTGCGCTTGATAAGTACCTGTACTACAAGCCATCAGTGAGCTAACTTCCGACAGAGGGACAAGGAACAGCAGATGCTGGAATTTTGAACAAAACACAAAGTTCTGGAGTAACTCAACAGGTCAGGCAGCAGATGGAGGACATGAACATGCGATGTTTTGGGTTGGGACTGTAATCTTCCCAACCTGAAATGTCGCCAAAACATTTTCTCCACAGATGCTGCCTGACACTGCTGAATGGCAGCACAGTGGTGCAGCGGTAGAGTTGCTGCCTTAAATCGCCAAACCTGGGTTCGATCCTGACTACGGGTACTATCTACGGAGTTTGTACCTTCTCCCTGTGACCATGTGGGTTTTCTCCGAATGCTCCGGTTTCCTCCCCTACTCCAAAGACATGCGGGTTTGTAGGTTAATTGGCTTCTGCAAATTATTGCTAGTGTGTAGGATAGAACTAGTTAAAGATGATCGCTGGTTGGCATAGGCATGGTGGGTCAGAGGGTCTGTTTCCACGCCTGTATCTCCAAACTAAACTAAGCTAAACCCACTGAGTTACTCCAGCACATGAAGTCCTAACAGACTCAGCTTCATCCACGGCACTGGCACCGACTGCTTCATATTTGCCAGTAGTTTTCCTTTGGGGAATCTTAGCATGGTGATTCAGCTGTTAGAGCCATCGCCTCACCTGCCAGAGACCTGGGATAGATCCTGACCTCAGTTACTGTTTGTACGGAGTTTGCACATTCTCCCCTGTGACTGATTTGGTTTCCTCCGGGTGCTCTGGTTTCTTTCCACATCCCAAAGACGTGTTGGTTTGTGGGCTAATTGTCCTCGGCAAATTGCCCCCAGTGTGTAGAGAGTGGATGCAAAAGAGGGATGAAATACAACTAGTGTGAATGGGTGACCGATGGGCGGCGAGGACTCGGTGGGCTGAAGGGCCTGTTTCCGTGCTGTATCTTTCAATCATTCAATCAATCTGAAAACAGAGAAGATGAAAACAAAAGAGATGTAATTTTGTGCTACGGAGCCGTTCCTTACTGGAGGACAAGACCTTTTCAGTTCTCCCTGTGATTTATGGCCAGGGCAATGTATATGTGCATCCTTAAAGCAAGGAGGATCCAGTTCTGGTACTAACTCATGTCATAGTTGACCTGATAGTTTTTTCTATAACTCTGGCTATTAAGCTGAATGACTATAAATTGCAATTTCTAAACTCTGCAGAGAAATATTCAGATTGTGCTTGTCAGCCTCTGTATAAAGTCAGGCAAATGCCCTCATTCAGGTAATTCGGGTCCCTTGCACTTGGATTAACATTAGATGCAAAATGTACAAATGTGTGCAATAATGTCCAAATGTGTTAACAAGCTTTAAAAATAACAACATATGCTCCTAGAAGCATTGGCACCTGGTCAGTTTCATGTGCCCCCCCCCCCCCCACACACAGTCCGAAGAAGGTTCCCGATTCAAAATGTCACCTCTCCATTTTCTCCAGAGACATGACTGTGAACATTGGCTGATGAAGATTTAATACTCTTATACAATGTCCTTTATTACTTCACTAGAGATATTAAAAAAAAACGTAAATGGATTAATGTTGTATTCAGTAGCAAAGGAATGTAATTTGAATGTGTTGATTGATCAATAATACCGTAAACATTTTTAGATTGATTTGTATTAAAAATAACGATGAACAAATTGATTCTCCAGAGATGCAGCCTGACCCATCGAGTTACTCCAGCACTTTATGTCTATCTTTGCCCCTTCTTTAGTTTGTCCCAGTATTCCTCCACAGTCTTGTCCAGTAGGGTTTTTACTTATTGTATTTAATGAGAAACTGGAATGTTTAAAGTACCAATATTTCAACATGGAAACCGAAATATAATAATTGACCAGTTCATGCTTATTTTTTCTCAGTACATTCACCATTACACAAGTGTACATCTTGATTAGACATTAAATGAAATCTGAATCAATTTGTTCATCTTTATTTTTTAACAAAAATCAATCTAAAAATGTTTATATTATTGATCAATCAACACATTCATATCATATTCCTTTGCCACTGAACACAACGTTAATCCCTTTAAGTATATTAATATCTCAAGTAAAGTAATAAAGGGCATTGGATTAAATCTTCATCTGCCAATGTTCACAGTGATTTCTGGACTCATGTTTACGTTGTTTTAATATAGCTGATTATATTTTCAATCCAATCAGACAGCAATGACCAAGTAATGATCTGATGTAAAATCTTTAAATATGGCTTTTTTTTTGCATTTTGTTCTGCACTTTTTTGCATGGTTTCTTATCCTGAATATTAAGTATATCATGAAACAGTTTTAACACCTAGCAGTACAGAAGTGTGAAAACACATACTTCCAGAGTCCAGTTTCTTCCCATCTGTTGTCAGGCAACTGAAACTCCCTATCACCAATTAGAGGTTGGTCCTGATCTACCACCTACCTCATTGGAGACCATCGGACTATCTTTAATCGGACTTTACTGGACTTTATCCTGCACTAAACATTATTCCTTTTATCCCGTATCTGTACACTGTGGACAGCTTGATTGTAATCATGTATAGTCTTTCTGCTGACTGGGTAGCATGCAACAAAAATGCTTTTTCCTTATACCTCAGTACACGTGACAATAATGAACTAAACTGTAAAAGGATTCAACTGTTGCAGGGTTAAGTGTTTTCATCTGCCTGAATGGAAACACATTTCTGCCAATAACAAACTGTGCGGGATGACATCAGTTGATCAGAGGTGGTGAGATTGCTTCATTGTGTCGCCATCCATGTCTCAAACCACTTGACATTACACAAAGCAGTAAGAAGTGACGGGGCATGGAAGAAAGCCAAAATAGTCAGTGAACTAGTGAAATAGTCAGTCAGTCCTGGACTACAATCTACCTCACTGGGGACCCTCAAACTATCTTTAATTGGACTTTACTGCACTTTATCTTGTACTAAACGTTATACCCTTTATCCTGTATTTGTACACAGTGGACAGCCCAATTGTAAACACGTATAGACTTTCTGTGTGCTGGTCTCAGAAGTGGATCTGCAATCATTCATTACAATCAATCCACTCTTTTAAAATTCTACTCCACTTTATACAGTGGACAACCCAATTGTAAACATGTATAGTCTTTCCAATGACTGGATTGCACGCAACAAAACATATTTCATTGTGCCTCGGTACATGTGACAATAGGGAGCTAAATTAAATTAAACTAATCATTCAATACAACTTTTTTGCATTTTGTGCTGTATCTTTTGAATGGCTTCTTATCCTGATTATTATATTAAAAAGTTGCAACACCTCAGTCTATTATTTCTTTTGAATAAAAATCGGAATCTTCTAATGATGCAGCATTATTAAAACAATGTATTAGAACAGCTTTCAGGACAAATGGTACACCATCACTCAGAGCAACAAATTCAATAATCTTTAGACTTCAGTCTTTAAAGATTCAGCACAGAAACAGGCCCTTCAGCTCACTGAGTCTGCACTGACCAGCGACTCCCCATACACTAACACCATCTGACATGCTATGGACAATTTTACAACTAATCAAAGCCAATTAACCTATAAACCTGTAAGTCTTAAGAGTGTGGGAGAAAACCTGAACACCCGCAGAAAACTCACAAACTCACAGGGAGAACATGCAAACTCTATACAGACAGCACCCATAGTCAGGATCGAACCTGGATCTCTAGCGCTGTGAGGCAGTAACTCTACCACTGACCCACTGTGCTGCCCTTAACAACATATATTAACACGAAGTGAACAAAATAGCCCATTGTGGTGTTACACATCGGACAGACTGTAAATATCACGTTTTAACCACAGTAGGAGATAGTAATTTATCTTACACTTTATGTAAACCATAATTCTGCATGTTTTGCATTCAACTTTAATTATACCATAGATTATTATGTAATCAGATTGCAATAATCACCAAAGTAAAATATTAAATATTTGATAAAAACATCTACTGTGTTGAAGCCAGATGTCAGTATTTTTTTGACTAATATCATGGGATATCATATGGTCTCGCTGTCTGGATGATATATGCTTCATGAAAAACTGAAGACTGATGCTCCATATGTTCGCCGGTTTTGGTTATTGTTCTCTTCCTTTCAAATTTCCCCCTTCTCTCTCTTTCCAGAATTCATTGAGCCAAAGTTTTACCATCAGAGCAACAATGAGGCTTAGAGCGTTTCCTGTTATTTATGCACACATTAGCTAGCACCCAGCAGATGGGGGAGGGCTAAAGGTGAAAGGCTGTGAATCAGTATCCAAGATATGTCAACTCATTCTCGCTTGTCAGAAATAATATCTCACCGTCTAACTCATTGACACATATTGAACAATGTGACTTTCCGTTATTTATATGGCAGACACAAACTAAACTTGATAAAAAAGATCACTTATCCACTGGACATTATTCACTTTGGACTAAGTATCTGCTTAGCAACGTAATAAATCTTAATTAGCGTTGAACGACATTTGTGACATTGAAGATTAACTTTTTTCAAGTGTGGAGTCACTTTTAATTGGCATTGGTAGTTTTAAAAAAAAATGATCTTTTTCTGTTTTACCTTTTCTCCCTGGCTCTGAAATCTCTCTTGACCCAATCTTTATTGGCCTCTCGTGATTTTTTCCTGTACCTGATACCACATCTGTACCTGAGAGGATGTTTCCACTAGTAGGAGTGTCTAGTACTCTCTAAGAACTTAAAGGATTTTCATTTAGGAAGGAGATGAGGAAGAATTTCTTTAGCCACAGGATGGTGAATCTCTGGAATTCGTTGCCACTGAAGGTTGTGGAGGCCAATGCAATGGATATTTTTAAAGCGGAGATAGATAGATTCTTGATTAAAGGTTTAAAGGTTCACAGGTTCAATGGTCTTTTATTGTCACGTGTCCCAATTAAGGAACAGTGATATTCGATCTACCATACAGTTATATTAAAAAAAGCAACAAGCCACACAACCATATAAAAGTTAACATAAACATCCACAACAGCGGATTGCCCACATTCCTTACTGCGATGGAAGGCAATAAAGTCTAATCTTCTTCCTCTTTATTCTCCCGCAATCAGGGCAGTCGAACCATCCTCAGTCGGGGCGATCGCAAATCAAAGCTCCCGCGTTGGGGTGGTTGAAGCACCCGTGCCTAGGCGGTCGAAGCTCCTGCAGCTTGGAGCGATCAAAGTCTCTAACCAGGAACCGCGAGCTCCACGATGTTAAGTCCGCAGGCTCCCGAAGTCGGTTGGAGCTCCCGAAGTCGGTTTCCAGCAAAGGCCGCCAGCCCCTCGATGTTTGGGCACAGTGCAGATGGAGACACGATATGGAAAAAAATGGCATCCCTGTTGAGGTAAGAGATTTTAAAAAGTTTCCCTCAATCCCCCTCCCCACCCCCCACATAAAACAAACTAAAGAACACTAAAACATACATTTAACACATACTATAAAACAACGGAGTGGTGGCGCGGCTCTGGCTGCAGCGGCTTACCGGCGGTCCCGTTGTCTTTGTGTTTTTTATGTTGTTTATTTTTGTTTGGTTAGTCTAGTTTTTTGGTTTTAGCTTGTGTTTTTGGGGGGGGGGGGGGGGGTTGAAACGGGGTTTGCAGTCTCTCCCTGCGGGGGAATACGACCTTTTTGTCGTATTCCCCTTCTCTGCCTCCGTCTGCGCTGAGGCCTAATGGAGCTGACGACCTCGAGGCTCCGGAGGCAGAGCACCGTCAGGACTCGCTCTGAGCTCGCTCCCGTGAGGGTGGTCCGGCTCAGGGCTGGAAGAGGTTGGGACGCTCCCGTGAGGGCGGCCAGCCCGAGGGTGGAACGAGGCTCCCGTCGGAGCGGCCGAGCTCGGGAAGGTGCGGCGCTGGCAGCCCGAGGGAGGTTCGGCGCCCAAGTCGGGGCGGCCCGGCCCGGGGAAGAAGCGACGCCCAAGTCGGGGCGGCCCGGTCCGGGGGAGGTTCGGCGCCCAAGTCGGGGCGGCCCGGTCCGGGGGAGAAGCGACGCCCAAGTCGGGGGGGCGGCCCAGCCCGAGGCTGAAGACGGCGCAGTACTCACGTGAGGATGGCTGGGACGGTGTTCTGGCGGTGGTGGCCTGAGTCCGGGGTTCGGCCGCGGACCAGCAGCTGCTTCGGCAGGACTGGTGGGCGGCAGCTTCAACCACCCCGGGCCGCGGTGTTTTGAGCCGCGGGACAAAACATCGCGGGGGGGGGGGGGGGGGGGGGGGGTATCGCCCCAGCGCAGAGGGAGACGAGGAGGGAAGAGACTGCGACCTAAGACTTTTGCCTCCATCACAGTGAGGAGATGCTGGGTGGACTCACTGTGGTGGATGTTAATATGTGTTTATTGTTGTTTTATTGTATGGTATTATATGTATGACTGCTGCAATTTCGTTCAGACTTCGGTCTGAATGACAATAAAAGGCTATCTATCTATCTATCTATCTATCTATCTATCTATCTATCTAACATGAAGGAATGGACAAAACAGACTGTTGGCGGGGCAGCCATTGCTGGCGCCATCCGATGGCCACCCGATTAGTACAGGTGTCAGGGATTATGGGGAGAAGGCAGGAGGATGTGGTTAAGAGGGAAAAACAGTTCAGCTATGAATGAATGGTGGTGTAGACTTGATGGACCGAATGGTCTACTCCTGCTATCACTTAAACTTATGACATTTCCTGACTGTTCCATTTACTAATCATCAGACTGGTGAATGAAATGCACAGGCCTGGAATTCGCTAGCAATTGGCAGAAATAAGAGATTACCTATACACTAGCACTATCCTACACACTAGGGACAATTTACAATTAACAAAAGCCAATTAACCTACAAACCTGTATGTCTTGGAATGTGGGAGGAAAGTGGAGCACCCGAAGAAAACCCACGAGGTTACGGGGAGAGTGTACAAACTCTGTATGGACAGCACCTGAAGTCAGGATTGAACCCGGGTCTCTGGTGCTGTAGGCTAATTGACTTCTGTAAAATTTCCCTGGTGTGTAGGATAGAACTAGTGGACGGGTGATTGTTGGTCGGTGTGGACTCAGTGGGCCGAATGGCCTGTTTCCATGCTGTATCTTTTTAAAATGTACCCTGGAAAATTTACCATTTGTTTGAGGAGAAAATTGAGTGTGGAATATGTCCTACAATACAAGAAATGTAAGAATTCAATTGGTCAGGTTTGTATCTTTATTTGACATTTGAGAACTAATTATTTTCTTTAAAGAAGATCATTGCAGAAAATATATTCTGAAATTACTCTTGCTTTGCAAGGGTTAGAAGGAATTAGTATCACAATTCTCAAGACTACCCTCGCTTTTAAATGCACGGACTAAATCTGCATTTTAAATTTGCCTTTGAACAATTCAGTCTTATCTCTGAATCCCTGGGTTTTGCTGATTTTCTTTTGCTGAAATCTAATACTGCTATGACCTTCACTGTTGTGGCGATATCCATAACAAATGAAATGCATGGCGGAGGAGCAGCCAGCAGAGATAGGTCTTCTCTGGCACCCAGCTAGAGCAGCATTGCCCTGTAAAACGCGGTTGGCCACACAGCTTATTAACTGACTATTAATTCAGTCCATTGCCAAATATCAGTTGGTATTGTTGAACTCAAGTGCAGACCTTGTTTTAAATTAAATAGGTACCTCAAGGCTGTTTCAGCAGACCAGAGGTGGCATCCCCCATCCCACCATGTCCAAGGAGGCTGTGCCATTATACCCTGGAGTGCGAGTAACTTGCTGAATCAAACTAGTTTAGTTTATCGTCATGTGTCCCGAGGTACAGTGAAAAGCTATTTTATTGTGTGCTATCCAGTCAGCGGAAAGACTATACATGATTAAGGGCCATGAAAGGCAGCATGGTGGTAGAGTTGCTGCCTTACAGCGGCAGAAACCTGCGTTCGATCTTGACTATGGCTGCTGTCTGTACGGAGTTTGCACATTCTCCCCGTGACCTGCGTGGGTTTTCTCCGGGTTACCTCCCACACTCCAAAGATGTATAGGTTTGTGAGTTAATTGGCTTGGTAAAATTGTAAATTGTCCCTAATGTGTGTAGGATAGTGTGCGTGTGCGGGAATCGCTGGTCGGTGTGGAGTCAGTAGGCTGAAGGGCCTGTTTCCGCGCTGTATCTCGAAACTAAAGTAAACTAATTATTGTCACGTCTACAGTGGAAACCTTTTTTATTGTGTGTAATCCAGTAATTGGAAAGACTATACATCCTTATGAAAGATCCTTACAAAAGATACAGTTTACATTCGAGCTGTCCACTGTGTAAAGTTGTGTAGAGGTTTAAAAGTGTGGATTGATTGTAATGAATGATTGCAGATCCACTTCTGAGTCCAGCACACAGAGAGTCACCTGACCTGGGTGCCATCTTGGGTACTTTACTAGCATCCTTTTGAAAGCACAGGCCCTCAATCTGAATGATCAGCTTTCCCTTAGGATCATTGACGAATACTCACAGCACATGGCTATGATAAATAGCTGGGCACACTGGTATTGTCAGGTATCCAACAATCTATCACACCACATGGTCCTAAGGGTGACCCTTCCTCTGTCTATCTCAGGTGACAGAAATATTCCAGACCCTCTTTGTCCTGTCTGAAGAAAGATGCTGACCCCAGATTGTCACCCATCTGGGCAGCACAGTGGTGCAGCTGGTAGAACTGTTGCCTCATAGCACTGTGGGAGTAAACGGGAGCACCCGGTGAAACCCTGTGACCTCGTGGTTCCTCTCCGGGTGCTCCGGTTTCCTCCCACACTCCAAAGTCGTGCAGTTTTGTGGGTGAATTGGCTTCTGGAAACAGGCCCTCGTGTGCAGGACAGAGCTGGTGTATGGGATGAACGCTGGTCGGCGTGGACTCGCTAGGCCAAAAGGCCCGTTTCAAAGGTGTAGCTCTAAACTAATCTAAACATAACAACTAACAAAGGCTGTCCAAGTAAAACAGAAGGGATAATTTTCCCGCACACTCTACCCAGTTTAAGGGGATTTGTGGGAGTTAATAAGCAGGCAATAGGTGTCCGATGGATATTTTCTTGGGGTTTTGTGTCTGTTTCTGTTCCTTGTCCCTGTGGATGTTTAGGGATGGTGTAACTGCACCAAGTGATCATTTACCAAAACACAAAGAGTGGAGAAACTCAGCGGGTCAGGCAGCATCTGTGGCAAATGGCTAGACAACGTTATGGGTTGGAACTCTTCTTCCGATCATTTACCACCAAGATCTTCTGTGACAAAGATCAACACCTCCCCAGTATATTTCTCAACAATACCAAACCAACAACCTCTCTGAAGTAAAGACACAAAGTGCTGGAGTAACTCAGCGAGTCAGGCAGTATCCCTGGAGTAACATGGATAGGTGACGTTTCAGGTCGGGACCCTTCTTCGGTCTGCAGTCTGACATCTGACTGCAGACATCAGTCTAAAGATCGGTCCCATCACCTATCCATGTTCCTCCAGAGATGCTGCGTGATCCGCTGAGTTACTCCAGCATTTAGTGTCTTTCCGTAGTAAACCAGCAGCATCTGCAGTTTCCTGTTTCTATAACCTCTCTGAAGTCTCCACATATAGTGTGTTCATTCTTCCAGAATCTTCACTGGTTATAACATTCACGTCAAGCAAACATTGTTTTATCAACACAAAGCACTATGAATATACCTACTTCAGATTGAATCAAATACATGTAGGTTTAAAATTGCAGTCTCAAATGTTTTTAAGATAATTAGGTTAAATACTTTCATCTTCTTGTTAAAACTCATTTTTAATTCAGTTGTTGCTTTTTGGTTTAGTTTAGTTTAGTTTAGTTGAGAGATACAGCATGGAAACTGGCCCTTCGGCCCACCAGGTCCGCAACGACTAACAATCACCAACGAACACTAGTTCTATTCTACCTTTTGGGGACAACTTAAAGAAGCCAATTAACCTACAAAACTGCACGTCTTTGGAGTGTCGGTGGCAAACGGAGCACCCGGAGAAAACCCACATGGCCACAGGGAAAATGTACATACTCTGTATAGTACCTGGTAATCAGGATTGAACCCGGGAATCTGGCCCTGTGAGGCAGCAGCTCTACCACTGTGTCACCCCTCTATAAATAAAGCAAATGGTAGGTTTGAAATAGTACTCAGATTTTTTTTTAAGATAATTAGGTTAAATACTTTCATCTTCCTATTAAAACTCATTGTTAATTAAGTTGTTACTGCTCGGAGAAAGATATTTTATGTAAAGAGTTTTGAGAGAAAACAGTAGAGGATCAACACTGTAACAAGGCAAAACCACCTGCACTAATCTCTTCTCCTTTCTTCTTACTGTTACGAGTCACTGGTGCCTTTGATTTACAAGCTATGCGACCTGGCGCAGACCCTGTCAACTATAGTTCAGTGAGGTTCTCCAGAATGGTATTTCACTGATCTTGTGAGCTGATTGAGCACTAAGAAATATTTGACTGCGGATAATTCTGACAAGTAGCAAATCCCTTTGTGTTGTGTTTTATACCAAGAGCTATAACGTGGACAGAATAATTAAAAAAGCCATTTAAATTAATGCATTAAACGTGTTTAGAGCAGCTTCAAAATAGAAAATGAACACTTCATGCAACAAAGAATCTCACAACAGATGTAAATAATTGGGATCAAAGATCTACAATTTCTATGACTGATGTATTTATATCAGATGGTAACTTTAGTGGGAATTAATTGGGACTAATTGCTCTAATTAGAACTAACAAGACATAATGAATTGAAATTCACATTTGAAGGCTGAAAAACATGCTTCTTTGTAATTTGTATGATAAAAGTAACAATTTATGGCATTGTCTGTTCTGTTCAACTCACAAGTAAAACAATTATATACTCAGGAACCATGTCAGTTTTCTGGAAATGTTTAGTGTTCATCTGAACTTGAAAAAGTCATAAAGTATTAAATTATGTACAACACAACTTTATTTTTGTTACTTATGGTTATGATTTGTGGTCCTGGATTTTGTGGTCCTGTTAAGATGGTTATTTCAGGAACCAAAATAGAATGAAAACAAAACAGTAGACTGTTAGATCTGCGTGTGAAACGGATTTGTCAGGTGGTAACTAGTGTGCATGTATATCTTTATAACGTGTGTCATGCTGATTGCACTGTTGATAAGGACAATGTTGCCTTGATTGAAGGGTGCCACAGTGGTACAGCTGGAAGAGCTGTTGCTGCACAGTGCCAGAAACCCAGATCTGATCTCTGAGGCAGTGTCTGTGTGGAGTTTGCACATTCTCCCTGTGATCTCACAGTTTCCCCCGGGTTTTCTCACACATCCCAAAGACGTGTGGGTTTGTAGGTTAGTGGCCCTCTGTAAATTGCCCCCAATATGTAGGGGGAATGAGAAAATGCGATAACGTAGAATTTGTCTGAACAGGTGATTGATGGTCGGCGTGGACTTGATGGGCCCGAAGGGTCTATTTCCATGCTGTAGCTCTAAAGTAAATCAAACTGCATTTGATGGCAATGCTTCCAACTAGGAGTTTAATGCCTCAGCTCTTAACCTTCAGCTTAGCCAATGGAGGTTCAACCACAGGAAGGGTTCCTGCCTATAGGATCACCAGCTACATAGAAGTTGGCTTTTGATTGACTTTTGCTGTCTGTCGCTATGATTGTACAAGGGTTGAAAGTTGATGAGATCTCCAGGAGTGGGGCATGGTAGTCAGGTCCCAACAGAAGTCCATATCTACTTAGGAGTTCTCAGTATATCTCCCACCTGCACACTTGGTGCACCAGGAGGATAATCCCACTTAAACCATAACTCAAGCCTCAGAGCCACAATGACAACAATTCTGCAGAGACTATCAGGTCATAGAGTCATACAGCACAGAAACAGGCCCTCCTACCTAACTCATCCATACCAACCAAGTTAAGCCAGTCCCAGTTACCTGCATCTGGCCCATATCCATCTAAACCATTCCTATCTATGGACCTGTCCAAGTGTCTTTTAAATGGTGCTATGGTATCTGCCTCAACTATTAGTTCTTGCAGCTTGTCCATGTACCCACTACCCTCTATGTGAAAAAGTTACCCCTCAGGTTCCTATTAAATATCTTCCTTCTCACCTTAAACCTGTTGTCTGGCAGCTCATTCCATTTATCCACAGTCTCCTTCCATACTGGGGCTGGAGATATTTGCAACACCTTGCGATTTACATAATGATCGTACAAACAGGCTCTATTCAAGGCAAGCCAAGCATATTTATTTTGCTTCTGCCGGAGATCAGTGGGCAAGATGGGCACACAGGTTTGAAAGGATTGTAGTCTTCACCATTGTGCAGTGTGCCATTGACTGTGCTCACACCATTCAGCGAGTGCCAGCAGATAACTGGGAAACCAACTGCTAATCACAAAGGACTCTATCACCTCACTGCTCTGCTGTGGAGTAGCCACTTGCAGCTCATCATTCAGATCAAGTAATAACCTACAACACTACAACCATATGCCTGTTAAACACTACAACCTCCAAATAAACTCCAAACTACACAGACTTGGTGGGATAGTTTTTGTCTTTGCACTATTATTGCACTATCCCTCCTCACCTCCATCACTGCCATCCTCTCCCTCTATTACCTCCCCCACTCCCTACCTCTCCCACTCCTCCCTTCTCTCCCTCTATTACCCCTCCTCCCCCACTCTCCATCCTCACCTCCCTAGGATTTCGAGGATGCCGCTCCTTTCCCTCCTTGCATGCCCGGAGGAGGCAGCCTCAGAGCCAGGCTCAGTGCCCAGGCCTTATATCCTTGGCATGGCCTCTCCCCGCCCCGGGAGCCCACCGCATGGGCCCGGAGCAGCAGCAGCAGTCGTCGGCCTCAGAGCCAGCCTCAGCGCCCAGGCCCCGGATCGTCAGTGTGGCTTCTACACACCACTGGAGCAACAGTAAAATGGAAGTATTCTTACTCATGTCACCGTTGTGAAAAAAAGATGGCGATCTGAATTCTGGAAAGGCCCCAACTGCACAGGCGTGGCTGAGGACCCGATGGGTGCCCTTTGTGACGCAGTAAAGATGCGCAAGGGAACTCTCCCCCAACTGTGCAAGCAAATACCAGAAGCAATATGCATGGAACGAGTCCCCGCCCCCCACTGTTGATCCCTTGTCCCGTCTCCAATGGATCCCTTCCTCGTGGACCCCCCCTCGCGGTCTTCCGGCTTTAGAACTTTTTATTCAAAACTGCCGGCGGGACATCAACCGCCTCAACTTCTTCATTCCCTTGTCTCACTCTAAATTCTCCCCCCCCCTGAATGCACTGTCATAGACTCACTCCGCAACAACTCAGACTGGGTTATCAAACCTGCCGACAAGGGAGGGGCCGTGGTAGTCTGGTGCGTTGATCTCTACAAAGCTGAGGCCACGCGCCATCTCTTGGATACCTCCTCCTACTTACCCTTGAACCATGACCCCACTGACGAGCACCAGCTCACTATCTCTTCACCTTCGCTTCAAAGATGCTGCCGCACCCGCTGAGTTTCCCCAGCAATTTTGTCTACCTGCATATATAAATGTTTGTATATATACATATATCTATATATGTCTACATATACATGCACATATATGTACACATGTATACATACATGCATGCGCACACACACAAACGCACACGCAGACAGACACACATACCCACGTGCACACACACACACGCACACACACACACACTCACACACACACACACACACACATATACAGTATATTATGTGTTTGTGTGGGAAAAGGAAGGAACTGCTGATGCTGGTTTAAACCGAAGATAGATACAAAAAGCTGGAGTAACTCAACAGGACAGGCAGCATCTTCGGAGTGAAGGAATTGGTGATGTTTCGGGTCGAGACTAAAGAAGGGTCTTAACCTGAAACATCACCCATTCCTTCTCTCTAGAGATGCTGCCTGTCCCACTGAGTTACAGTCTTTTTGTATATGTACGTATACTTATACTTGTATGTACACAAACACACATGGAAAGTTTTTTAACTGAGTGCCTGGAATGTGCTGCCAGGGGTGGAGGTGGAGGCAGAAACGATAGTGGGATTTAAGAGACTTTTGGGTAGGCACATGGATATGTAGGGAATGGGAATGCAGACAGATTAAAGTTGGTCTTAGCATCACTTGCGTTGGTCTTAGCATGGACATTGTGTGCCGATGAGCCTCTTCCTTTGCTGTACTGTTCTATGTTCGTCGTTCTTTTCTTTCTCTCATAGGTTGCCTTTGACTCTGACAGGTTGCCTTTTAGACCTATCTGAGCTGTCTTGTTCTGACAAGAGAGGGGAAATAATTGCTGCATACGTACACTATCTGCTGCTTTCAAATCAGAACAGTTTGTGGCCTGACGGGGAAGTGTGACGTGGAAAGGTGGATTAATTTTAGAATACTAATGCTGGCATGCTCAGTGTTTTTATCTTGCAAAGGGCTTTGTCAGAGAGTGCACAGATTTATACATACCAGTCACGAGAAGCTTAAACAAAGGGTTGGAGCTTCTTCAAGGACTCTTCACAATACGCTTCCACAACTTTCTGTAAAATACTGTTTCAACCCAGAGGGATAAATCTTCTGGGCCTGATCAGATATATCCAAGGACACTGTGGGAAGCTTGAAAAGAAATTGCAGGAGTCTTGCCTGTGAAATACAAATGATCATTAGACGGGGTGAGGTGCCGTTAACAAGGGCTGCAAGGAAAAACCTGGGAACTATAAACTAGTGAGCCGAACATCTGTGGTAGGTAAGACACTGGATAGGCTCTGAGGGATAGGGTGCTTTTGGAAAGACAGGGTTTGAAAAGGGATTTTGTGCATTGGGAGATTGTGTCTCATGAACTTGTTTGAGTTATTGAAGAAGTAACCAAGTAGGTTGATGAGGGCTGGGCACTAGTCTATATGGATGCCAGCGAGGTCTTTGATAAGATAGACACAAAGTGCTGGAGTCACTCAGTGGGTCAGGCAGCATCTCTGGAGAAAAAAGACGGGTGATGTTTCGAGTTGGAACCCTTCTTCAGACTTCAGTATATGTTCGGTATATACCAGCCTCTGCAATTTCTTGGTGGACACAAAATGCTGGAGTAACTCAGCGGGTGAGGCAGCATCTCTGGAGAGAAGGAATGGGCGACGTTTTGGGTCGAGACCCTTCTTCAGACAATTCCTTTCTACACAGGCCTTTGATAAAGTTCTGCATGGTTGGCTGCCCAGTAAGGTTAGATCGCATGAGATCCAGGGAGAGCTCGTCGACTGGATAGAGAATTTGTTTTGTGGTAGGAAGCATGGAGGTGGAATCCCCTCAAGTCTCCCCTCAATCTCTGATGATTCAGAGATGGTGCACCATCTATGGTTCAATATCTAGCACTCCTGGTTATGCAAAGTTATTTGTCTCAACTATTCTTCTAAATTGTCAATTAACAAATAAATCTGTATATTTCTTATAGATGTACAGCATGGAAATGTGCTTTTGTGCTCACCTCACTGACTATCAATCATCTATGTGCACAAATACTACACCAATCTAATCGAATGTTATTCTTTAGTTTAGTTTGGAGATATAGCGTGGACACAGGTCCTTTGGCCAACTGAGTCTGTGCCAACCATCGATCACCCATACACATCCTACTCCCTACGGCTAATTTACAGAGGTCAATCAGGTTCAAACCTGGGTCACTAGTGCTTTAAGCAGCGGCTCTACCACTGCGCCACTGTGCCTCCCTATATTGCCATGAAATCCCCCAGTTTCTACCACACCCACACACAAGGGGCAATTTACAGTGGCTAATTAACTTATCAGCCAATATGTATACATAAAGGAGGGTCTACTGCAGGTATTCTCGGAAGATGCCAAGCTCGTCATTTGTCGGGACATTTGTTAAGGATGCTAGTGTACATGCGGAGAGCGGACGAGGAGGGAACCGCTGGCGATAATGGACACGAGGAGCGGGCCGGTAGGAGAGGGACCAGGGTATTGCCTCCAGTGCCCGTAGGGTCGGCTGCAGGAGGCGTTCCCGGGACACAGAGGCGGTCGGATGAGGAGAGGGATGTAAGCTGGTGGGTCAAGCCGGTGAGGGCGAGGGAGAAGGCCCTGCAGCAGCCTGGGGTTTGCTTGGATCAGCAGCCACTCCAGTACATCCAACATATGGACCGGACATTGGACCTTTTGTAAACGGCACCAAAGTATGGCGACTCGTGCATGAAAGAATTTCACTATACAGCGCACACCTGACAATAAAGAACCATTGAACCATGTTGCATATTTGCCGACAATAAGTTAAAGATCTCCAACAGTGAAATTATTAGATGCCTCCTGTAATCATGAATAAAGAATGTTCACAGACAGTTGAAGGACAACATTATTTTTTCATTGTGGGAACACTGCGGTTGAACTCAGCAAAACTTTCAGTGTCATATTTCGGACTGGAACTATTGTTAAATCAATCCAATGATCAAAATCAATGTTCTTTTATATGAAGGGAAATGTCCAGCAGGATGCACATGACAAGGTCAGAAGTTCCTCTATGAAAGAATACTCGATCTCATATCCTTCGATCATTCTCAGTGAAAATAATCTCCAGTTTGCTCGTGGATTTCTGGTATGAAAGGGAATTGAAACCAATGCTTGAGCAACATGCGCAGATATTGTGTCTGATGTCACAAATACTGACCTCCCCACCATTGAAGAAATCTACAGGAGTTGCTGCCTCTAAAAGACAGCCAGCAACATCAGAGACCCACACCAGTCTGGCCACACTCTCATTTCACCCCTGCCATCGGGAAGAAAGTATAGGAGCCTGAAATCTGCAACATCCAGGTCTGGAGCAGCTTCTTCCCTACAGCCATTACACTTTGAAGATACAGTGTGGAAACAGGCCCTTCGGCCCACCGAGTCTGTGCCAACCTGCATTCATCCTGTACGCTAGCACTATCCCACACATTAGGGCCAATTTACAATTTTACCAAAGCCAGTTAACCTACAAATCTGCAAATCTTTGGAGTGTGGGAGGAAACCGGAGCATAGTCTAGGGCAGCATGGTGGTGTAGCGGTAGTGCTACTGCCTTACAGCGCCAGAGACCCGCGTTTGATCCTGACTATGGGTGCTGTCTGTACGGAGTGGGTTTTCTCCGAGATCTTCGGTTTCCTCCCCCACTCCAAAGTCATACAGGTTTGTAGGTTAGTTGGCTTGGTATAAATGTAAAATTGTCCCTAATGTGTGTGGGATAGTGTTAGTTTACGGGAATCGTGGTCAGTGCAGATCTGGTGGGCCGGTTGGCAAAATGGCCTGTTTCCACACTGTATCTCTAAACTAAACAGCCGGCAAAAACTTTTTTTATGCTGGTTTATATAACTATTTTGGACAATAACCATCAAGCTATTAAACGCTACAATCCTCAAATAAGCTCCGGACTAAGACATCTTATCTGATTGATAAGATGTCTCATGCAGGGATCTCCCGGGACCTGAATTGGAGTATCAACCATCTACAATGTATATTAATGACTTAGATGAAGCAACATGAAGCTGTATGGCCACATTTATCGATGAAATGGAGTTAAGAGGCAAAATAAATTGTATGAGTAATCAGAGCACAATGTAATAAAAACAATGTCTTCCCATGGGATAATCTCATAATCCACAACCTGGGGCGGAATTGTAAAATGAATTACATTAATTACAAGTGAAATTGGGATGGAACTTTTAAAACATAAACAGGTAGACATCTAGAATGCAGACGCAATTAGCTGCAGATGCTAGTTTACATAAAAAGACACAACAATAAAACACACTAATGTCTGGACACACAAGTGCTGGAGTAGCTCAGTAGGTCTGGCAGCATCTTTGGAGAAGATGGATAGGTGACGTTTTGGGTTGGGACCCTTCTTCAGACTGATTGTTGTGGATGAGGGGGAGAGATAAAGCTGGAAGAATATCACGCAAAAAGGCTGTGAGTTGTCGGTGAAATGAAATCTTCAAGTCTGAGACTGATAGTGTTGCTACACAATGGTATCAAGAAAACATGCAGATAGATTGAGCTGAGATCAAGAGGGATCAGAGTTCAGTGTGGAACAGCCTCTCCTTATTGTCTGATTTCATGACCAGTAATATTGGATCCATTAACATATCTGGTTCAAAAACCTTACAAACCAGCGGTATGAATGTGGATTTCTCTAATTTCAAGTAACCCCTGCATTCCCCCCTTTCCCCTCCACATCCTAGTCATCCTAACAGTTCCACTATTTGCATCCTTGTATTCCTTCATTATCACCTCTTCCCCAGCCACCAATGGACCATTATGGGCTCCACGCTTCTTTGGTCATCTGTTGCCGGCCCTGCTTTGTTCTGGCCTTTTCTTACCTCCTGTTTCATCTCCTCCAGTGTGAAGAAGGGTCCTGACCTGAAACATCACCCATCCTTTTTCTGTAGAGATGCCCGCTGAGTTACTCCAGCACTTAGTGTCTATCTTCCCTTTACATTATTCACTCTGCCTGCTGTTCTCCCTCCTGCTCTTGTTTTGGCAAGTTCAAACCTACTCTTTAAACTTTTGACAAAATCTATAGCATTAATTTCCCCTTTCTCTCCGCACACAATGGTCAACCTGCTACGAATACTAAATGCTTTTCTGTGAAATTCCTTTTGCTTTAGTTTCAAAAATAAATTTAGTTTTGAAATAAAATCCAGATTTATGCAATTTAGTTCTGAGGTGGATGTCAATGTTTTTATAAATGGCAGATTAGAAGCATGTGGGCCAGTCCGATTTATGTCATTGATAAATTGTGAATCTGACACTTTTCAAACATAGCCACAAAGTGACTCATTATGCTAAGGCTGGCTGTCTAACTGAATGGGAATCACATCTAATTATAGGAGTCATATTTATGCTTGGTATTTTAGAGATCAATTGATATTTGGGGTGGCACAGTGGCGCAGAGGTAGAGTTGCTACCTTACAGCACCAGAGATCCGGGTTCGATTGTGACTACAGGTGCTGCCTGTATGGTGTTTTTACGTCCTCCTTGTGACCGCATGGGATTTCTCCGGGTGCTCAAGGTTTGTGGCAAGATGTACAGGTTTGTAAGTTAATTGGCTTCAGTAAATATTGCAAATTGGCCCTAATGCCTAGGATAGTGCTAGTGTATGGGATGATTGCTGATAGGTGTGGACTCAGTGGGCCAAAGGATTTGTTTCCATGCTGTATCTCTAAAGTCTAAATTATTTGAATATATTTTAAATCAGATGAATCAAATAAAACAAATGTTCTTATCTCTTCCTTGTGTCCTGCTGCACAATATAGGTTAGTGTATGGGGTGATCGTTGGTCAGCACGGCCTTGGTAGGCGGAAGGGCCTGTTTCCGCACTGTATCTCTAAAGTCTAAAGTAAAGATTTAATCTCTACTCGTTCACTTTAGCTACAGCACTTAAATGTTTTGACTGTATTTACTTTCCTTTGCTTTCAGTGTTTTATTTTGTTTCGCGTTCGTGTTCTAGGTCTTCTATGTACTTTCTTTACCAACGATGATCAGCGGCAACATATGTGTCAGACCATTACAGGAAACGGCGACAGTGTATTTGCCTTTTGTCGGAATGGGCTGTCGTCTGTATCCGAAAAGGCGGATGTTGCCGGTTTCAGTTTTGGCAATCCGATCCTCTCCCAGATTCTCTCCTGATCCTCTCCCAATACTCTCACAGCCACACCAGTGTCCACCTGGAACCGTAGATCGATGTTCGAGACCCGCAGCGAAATCCTCGGCTTGTCGGCGATCGTAGACACATCGAGCACTTGATTAGAAATGGTCTTGGCGATTTGGTCGACTGTGTTTTGCGCTTTCTTGCCCTCTCTCAGCTTTCCTACAGATTAACACACTGCCTGGAGATGACCTTTTCGGTAACAGGCAAAACAAACGGACTTGATGTACGGGCACTCACGGTGATGATGAGCAGTCGAGCTGCACCGGTAACAGGGTTTCGATCCTCCACCCACAGGGGAACATAGAAACATAGAAATTAGGTGCAGGAGTAGGCCATTCGGCCCTTCGAGCCTGCACCGCCATTCAATATGATCATGGCTGATTATCCAACTCAGTATCCCGTACCTGCCTTCTCTCCATACCCACTGATCCCCTTAGCCACACGGGCCACATCTAACTCCCTCTTAAATATAGCCAATGAACTGGCCTCGACTACCCTCTGTGGCAGAGAGTTCCAGAGAGTTCCAGAGATTCACCACTCTCTGTGTGGAACGGCTCTTCTGAAACTGTCCCACCTTCTCCGGATTTGTTCTGGGTCGATCAAGTGATTTCTGGCGTTGCGGACGAGTCTGACGAACTGTATGCACCTCCTAAGGGAGCTTCGACGCAGATTTGCTGGCCATTTTATGCAGTTCTTTACTCAGCAGCTCGGCCATCTTAGCACACTGCAGCACATTCTTCAATGAGGCGTCCGATTCCTTGAGAATCGCCTGCTGGATGAATGCGTGCCTGCAGCCCATGACCAGTCTATCCCGCAATGCATTGCCTCGGCACTTTTCACAGCATTGAGTTTTAAATTCACATGCCTTTGCCTTGGTGTGAAGTTCGGTAAGAAATTTGGTAATTGATTGCACTTCCTGTTGCACCGTCCTGTAGAAATCAAGGCGAGCTGCGAGGAAATTTTGACTTTCTTCGAAATGCAGCTGCAAAGCCGTTGTGATTTCAGCATATGAGGCTTCAGTTACTTCTTCTGTAAGTAAATTTTGAAGCAGTGCAAACGTTTCTGGAGACATTGATGAACACAAGAGAGCCTTCTTCCTCGGGTCAGTCGTAATTGCCATACTTTCAAAATACAACTCAGCACGCATTAAATACGACGACCACCTTTCTCGCTCGGGATCGAAACGATCGAATTGCTGAGACATGTTAGTTTGAGTACACTACAGAACTCAATATTGAAAAATAGGCTCTAATCTGGGTCTTTGGACCCAATCCGGAATCCCACTCCTGACACCACTTTCGTGTTCGTTTTTTAGGTCTGCACCAAACTTGAGAGTCTTTAATTTACAACAGAAGTTTTTAATGCTTTACTCAATGCAGGCAGCAAGACTACTCAAAATGGCTGCACACACACACACTGTCTACAGACAGGATAAACTATATACAAAACATCTCCCTTTGTCATGTGCTGTGCCACCTGCTGCACAGGAGGAGCAACGGGTCCTCCCACCCCACACAGTTCACCAAACATCACATTTTGAAAACAGGAAGTGAATGATTTGAAAACCATCTTCTTTCTTATAATTGATTCTGGTAATGTGCTCAAGTGATCACAGGCTGTAAACATGATGTGGACCAATTACTTCCATCCCCCTTGCACCCATATTCCTTCCTCTGGTCTCACATTTCAGGCCTCTTCTATCCTTTTTTCCTCATCTTACACTATTTTGCCTTTTCATCTCTGGCCTTTATTCAATCGTCTGCCATCCTCACCTATTCCATAAAAAAAAGGCACAACATGCTGGAGTAACTCAGCAAGTCAGGCAACATCTCTGGAGAACATGGATAGGTGAGGTTTTGGGTCAGAACATCTTCAACAGACACCAGAACCATTACGACACCAGGACCAGTCGCAACCAGGACTTACCCTGCCAGACTTCTTCCCACTTCACCTCTCTTCCATCTTTCTTTCCCACCCCCCCCCTCCGGAATACAATTGGTCTGAATAAGAGTCCAACCTGAAATGTCACCTATCCATGTTCTCCAGAGATCCTGCCTGATCCCCTGAACTACTCCAGCACTTGGTGTCTATTTTTGTAAACCAGCATCTGCAGTTCCTTGTGTCTTCAAAATCAATGTTCGGTTTCTCCTTCTGAACCAATGCATTGCAGTTTTGGGTGTGAGAGTAGAACCCACTAAGTCCACTAAGTAGTGTACAAAGACTTCTCCCACTGTAGTCTGTGGTGGCCGTTCACGACAGACAACTAAAGTCATGCAAAGTGAAAAATAACCTTTTTCATCTGTGGGAAATATTAAATAAGCAACTAAATACATTAAAAAAAAAGACAGGAAAATTGGTTAATGTCACCAGTTAACTTTCATCTGATGAACAAATATTAGATTCTGTTTATTATTCTTTTTTTAAAAAGAACAACTAATAAAAGAACAAATAATCGGATGGCATTGTGGCACAGCTGGTAGAGGCCTGGGTTTGATCCTGACCTTGGGTGCTGCCTCTGTGGAGTTTGCAGGTTTTCTCTGTGACTGCATGCATTTAATCTGGGTGCTCCGGTTTCCTCCACATCCAAAAGACTTGCAGATTTGTAAGTTGATTGGTGTAAAATTGTAAAATTTCCTCTAATATCAGAGAGTCATGGTGTTATAGTTATATATAGCATGGAGATAGACCCTTCGGCCCAACTAGCCCCATCTACATCAGTCCCACCTGCCTGTTTTTGGCCCATATCCCTCTAAACCTATCCTATCCATCCACCTGTCCACAAATGTTTTTTTTAAATATTTTGATAATACCTGCAATGTGTAGGGAGGAGATGAGAAAGTGGGATAACAGAACTAGTGTGAACTGGTGATCAATGGTCGGTGTTGACAAAGTAGGTCAAACACAAAACACTATGGCAAGAAATAAAAGAGAAAACCAGGGGTTGGAATCAAACAAAACATTGATCGAGGAGCCACAGTGAAACACAGGCTTGGTACTTGGCTCTCAGCTCTTCTGGTTGAAAGGAGGTTTATTGCTAAGTTTAGCCTGGGCTTCAAGGCAGTGTAGTCTGGCACGTGAGCAATTGATGAAGTGACTTGCTACCTATTTTTGGACACGTTGAATTTCCCATTGTTCCTTTGCTCATTTTACTCCTCTTAGTTTGATCAATATAATATGTGTCGTACCGAAGATCAATGCGAAGAACAATAGCACCATGAAACATTGGTGTAGGACATGCTTCGTTGAGGATGGTGCAGGGAGTTGCTGAAGAAACATGATGGATTAAGGAACGGCTGCAAGTTGCAATCTCCACTATGATGAAGATATCCCCAACCTACGTTTATAAGTTCATAAGTCATAGGAGCAGAATTTGGCCATTCGGCCGATTGTGTCTATTTCGCCATTTAATCATGGCTGGTCTATTATTCCCCTTGTGTCCCGGCAAGCAGCACGTCGGGAGTGTCCCGGAAAACTGACCTAGCGTGCTCACTGCATCGTCCCCAAGTCACTGTTATCAATGGGAACCGTGCCGCTGAGAGTGAGGTGGGACTGTGAACAAGGCGGACATCGAGAGCGAGGGGGGCCGCCGAGAACATGGGGACCCTGGGGGGGGGGGGGGGGGGGGGGGCGAGTATGAATGGAACTAAGGGGGAACGGGCAGGGGTGTGGGGGAGGGGAGGCTTTAGTGGGCTGCTGCCACATGCGGAAGAAGGCAGTAGATAGGAATGTTCGGTACATTTGTAACTTTGTTGATGCCAAAACATGATGAGTCATCACGTTTTGGTGTCAACAAAGTTACACATTTACCTAGGTTGTAGGCAAAACAAAACATTTCTAGGTATCCAGCTACATATGATAATAAAGTATCATTCATCATTCATTCATTCTCCCAACTCCATTCTCCTGTCTTCTACATTTGACACCCATACTGATCAGGAATCTGTCAATCTCCACGTTAAAAATATCCAATCTCGGCTTCCACACCTGTATGTGTCAATGAATTACGCAGATTCACCACCCTCAAACAAAATAAGTTCCTGCTTATCTCCTTTCTAAACATATATCCTTTTATTCTGAGGCAGTGCCCTCTTTTCCTAGACTCTCACACTAGTGTAAACACCCTCTCCACATCCACTCTATCCAGGCCTTTCATTATTCGATAGACCTCTTGTCAATTTGCCACTATTTTAAGTGATTGATTGATTCTGAAGGCATGATTGATTCTGGAGGAACCACCATAGAATAAATAGTTGATTGCTTCCTACAGTTGGTGGCACAATGGTGCAGCGGTAGAGCACCCAACAGCACCAGAGACCAGGTTCGATCCTGACTACGGGTGCTGTCTGTACGGTGTTTATACGTTCTCCTAGTGCCTGCATGGGTTTTCTCTGCGTGCTCATGTTTCTTCCCACACTCCAAAGACGTACAGGTTTGTGGGTTAATTGGCTATGGTAAGTTGTAAAAAAAGTTATCCCTAGTGTGTGTAGGTTAGTGTACGGAGTGTTCGCTGGTCTGCGCGGACTTGGTGGGCCGCAGGGCCTGTTTCCACGCTGTATCTCCAAAGTCTAAAGTAAAGATTAAATCTCCTTTACTAGTTCACTTTAGCTTCAGCTGTTAAATGCGTTGACTATATTTACTTTCCTTTGCTTTAAGTGTTTTATTTTGAAAACTAGAAGTGAATGATTTGAAAGCCATCTTCTTTCCTATAATTTATTCTGGTAATATGCTCAAGTTATGACAGGCTGCAAAAATGATGGCAAATATTTTTGAATAATCATTCTGGAGATCACACCTCAGTTGAATACAATGTCTACAATAGAGATGAATATGTCTGCTTTGCATCTTCACTTCATTTCATTGATAAACCTTCTTTAAAAATAAATTGCTCCATGCATTTTTCATCTCAGTTCCAGCTATCATTTTATCCTTTAATGTGCATGTTTTTTTTTCCAACTGTATCAATTGCTGTTCATTTTGATACGGAGAAGAAATTAACATGATACTTAATCTATACCACTTTCACCTCACAGTCAGATGGCCAAATGTCCAAGTGCCACTTAAAAGAGTGGAGGATGTCATCCAGGCTGAGACTTCAGTGCATTATCCAAGTAGTGTCACTCTTCCGGCTTTTCAAATAAGACATTGTACCTTTAGAAAGGAGATGAGGAGGAATTTCTTTAGTCAGAGGGTGGTGAATCTGTGGAATTCATTGCCACAGATGACTGTGAAAGCCAAATCATTTGGGTATTTCTATACCTTTTTAGGTTTGTAGGTTAATAGTAAGATTAAACGAGTACTTACCAGTACGAAGTTTGATCTGTATTTTATGAGGAGTTACGATGAGGGATTACGTGAAGAACCCACCCAGTGCGCAGGTGCGGCATACTTCCAAGCAGCGGTGTGGAATCACAGGTAGACACAATGTTTGAAGTGAAGATAGTAAAGATTAAGGATTACTAGCTTGATCCATAAAATGAGGGTGGGAGCGGAGGGCACGTAATCCCTCATCGTAACTCCTCATAAAATACAGATCAAACTTCGTACTGGTAAGTACTCGTTTAATCTTACTATTTTACTTCGGAGTCACGTGAGTGACTACGTGAAGATTTCAAAGGTCTGTGATTTCAAACTGTGTAACAGCTATATCACTCGCTGCCAAAGTTCTTGAGGGAGGAAGTGGTATCTAATGACCAACGAATCTGTTTGTTTTTTAAAAACAAAATGTTTATTAACAATAACAAAATTCAAAAATGCTCCCCTGGGCTTAAATTAAAGATTTGCAGTTTGTAAGATTTTCTCTGCAAATAGGTCTGGTTTTATCAGCGGCTTATTGTAAAATTTGCGGAATGTCGACTCCCTTGACCATCCTGCCGTATTTGGGATGTGGTCTATTGGGACATCCATGCGTTCCGCCGCTGATGTTGATGCTGCCCTGGTGGAATGGGATTTAAAAATGTTAGTATCAATCCCTGCAGCTTTCAGGACCTGCTTTAGCCACCTTGATATGGTTTGGCTAGTTACCCGTCCAAAAGGTTTTCTGTGGCTGACCCATAAGGCTTTCTCACTCCCTCTGAGTTTTTGGGTTGTGTCTACATAGTTCTGGAGATGGGTCACAACACATAGCCTTGGTTCTGGTGGGTAGGCCCGGAATATAATCGGTGAGTTGGGCATACCTGGCCTACTTTGTTTTACTAGATCTGGAATGACAAACGTGATGCAGTCTGGGGTAGTTACCATGTTGTCCAGTCGTAGCTTGTGTAACGACTGGACCCTTTGAGCAGATACGAGAGCCATGAGCATAAGTGTTTTTAGAGTAGATTCCTCTAGACTGAGGGATCCCGCTGGTGGCCATCCTCTGAGATGTGATAATACCACACTAATATCCCATACATGGGTATACCTGGGTGTTGGGGGTATGTTGTTATAAATACCCTTTAGGAGCTTTATCACTAGCGGATGGGACCCTATGCTCTGGTGTCCTGCTGGTTTAAGATAAGCAGACAGGGCGCTTCGTGCTGCATTCACGGCACTGTAGCTCATCTTCTGATCATGGTATAAGTGGGCCAGGAACTCCAACACGTCGGTGATTGAAGCTGTGTCATACGATGTCCCTGCGTCCAAGCAGTATTTCTCCCATTTTTTGACGTACGTCAGGTACTGCTTCTTTGTTGAATCCCGCAGGGCTGCCGACATGGTGGTGATTGTTCTTTCTGATAGCCCCAGTCCCTGGTAAGGTCTGGTTAGAACCTACAAACCAGGAGTTTAATATTTTGATGGCATGGGTGACTCATGCCGGATACTGGGTGAGTCAGCAGTTATGGGTTACTATGGAAAACCATTGGTGACTCGACCACCATGTCGTGAAGGACTGGGAACCATGGTTGGGTAGGCCAGTCGGGTACGACCAAAATTCCAGAAGCAGAGTCAGTCTGAATTTTCCGGAGTACCCGACTGATGAGGCAGAAGGGAGGGAAAGCATAGAAGAAGAAATTTCCCCAATCCAGCGTGAAAGCATCTACCGCTGCTGCCTCTGGGTCTGGTTCCCAAGCCACATACATAGGTAACTGGTGATTCAATCTAGATGCAAACAAATCGATATCTGGCGTTCCATATTGCTGAATAATTTTCGCAAAAATTTTTGGATCTAACATCCATTCGATGTTATCATTGAATTTTCGTGACCTGGTGTCTGCCACTGTATTTAGCTTACCTGGTAGATAGGCAGCTGATAACCAAATATGTCTTTTGACACACCATAGCCAGATTGCATTGACCAATTTGTCACATGATAATGATTTTATGCCACCCATGTGGTTAACGTAAGCCACCACGTAGTATTGTCGATCTGTAACCTAACATGCACGTGCTGCATTTTAGATGCATATGCTTTTAGCCCATAGTAGGCGGCCAGCATTTCCAAATAGTTGATGCCCAGTGAGTGTAGTAACGATGACTCAGAATTAGTCCATCTGCCACCTGTGCTGGATATAGAGTTAGTTGCTCCCCAGCCTAAAGCACTGGCATCTGTTCTGATAACTAAGTTAGGCTTAGTGATGATAATGGGACTGAAACTGTGCCAAACATTGTCTGCCCACCACTGTAGTTCTGATATAGCTTCAGTGGGTAAATACATATTTCGGTCATAATGACCCGAACATCGATGCAGTGCATGTACCTTTGCTCTTTGTAGGTTTTGATAGTGCAAAGGTCCGAATTGTGTAGCTGGAATTGCCGCTACAATAATTCCAATTACTCTGGCAACTTGGCGGATTGTTGGTCGTTTATTGACTATTAAATTGTTGCATGACTGTGCTAATGCAACCATTTTATCCCTTGGCAGAGTAACAGTCATATGGATTGAATTAATAGTGAAGCCTAAATAATCCATGTTAGTTGATGGCTTCAATTTTGATTTATCTGGGTGTAGGACAAACCCCAACGTTTCAAGGAGCTGTTTAGTAGCTGAAACTGCTGCCACAGCTAATTCCTTGGTTCTTCCCAATACGAGAATATCGTCCAGATATGCCATGACTATATGTTTTTGTTCTCTTAATATTTTCATGGCTACTTTTAGAATTTTGGTAAATAATCTGGGGGCTGAAGTTAGGCCATTGGGCAATGCTTTATACTGCCATAGTTGCCCCATCCAGATAAATTTCAGGTATCTATAATGATCCTTATGTATGGGTACTAAATAGTAAGCATCTTTGATATCAATGCTTGCCATGAAGTATCCTTTTGAGATCAGTTGTCTGGCAGTGACAAATGTCTCCATTTTGAAGTGTATATACTCAACAGATTTATTTAGTGATGTTAGATCAATGATGATGCGACATCCACCATCTTTTTTGGTTTTGGTAAATATGTTTGATACAAATTCCAATGGTTCATGTCTGGTCTTTTCAATGACTCCTTTTGACATGAGCCTTTCTAGTTCAGCTTGTCCTTCCCGTTTCTCTTTCTCAGAGGGGAGAAATACCCTTTGGGGTATATGCTGAACCGGCGGTATTATGCCTGTTTTAAATTCAATTTTGTATCCACTAATACTGTTGAGTATGTATTTGTTGTTTGTGACAGTACCCCAAGCTTTTTTGAACAAGTGTAGTCGCCCTCCTGTTAGTAGAGCACCCTTGTTCAGCGTATGTTGACAGGAACCAGACCCACCTACCTCCAAGTTCATTCTTATTTTTGGGGTTGTCTTCTTTTGTAGGCCCGGTTCTGTAGTACTGTTAACGGTGCTGCCGTAGGGCGGCGCTTCTTCCCACGGCTCCGCTCTGGGCCCCTGTCTAAAAAAGACCTTTGGGGGTAATGTGAAGCGGTCGCCGGGCTTTCACCAGTCCTTGTTCGATATTTGCTGGTGGATGCCGAGGGGTGCTGCCAACTGGGTGTTTGAATCCTGCTCGGTCCTAGGCCTGCCCTCATGAGGCCCACAGGTTTGGCTGCCTCTTCTAGTTCTTTTAGCCTTTTGGCTAGGTCGGCCCCAAACAGCAGTGCCTCGTTGTCTGGTGCAGGGGCTTTGCACAGCCCCGCATATTTGGGGTTGAGGGCAGGTCTGATGTTATCCCGCCTCAGGTTGTTTATCTCGTACTGAGTGTTGCACATAAGTGCTAGTACGTCCTGTTGGCAGGTGGTGAGGTCGGTGTTTTCTGTGGACTGAGCGAAGGCGGTGATAGCCGCTGTGTGGAGCTTTAAGATGCGCTGCATTTTCAGCTCTTGTCCACGGATATGTTGTCCCAGCTGGCTCCAAATTTGTCTGTTGACTGTTTTTACTCTCAGCGCCTCGCAGTTTTCAGGTGCTGTGTAGGTCCCTAGAGCCTCTAGGATTACCTTTTCCTGCAGGGCTTTGTTTGAGAGTTTATTAATACTGGCTGCCATCCTCGGTTCCAGTATTCTGCCAGCTCGTGGAGGTGCCACGTAGCGGCCAACAAAACCCAGCAGCTCTTCGTGCTCCTGCTCCCCTGGCATGCTAGCGCAGTCGTCCGCCTGCCCATGGGTTAAGCCAGCCCAGCCCTGGCCTCCCTTGCTAACCTCGAATAAAGAGGGAGCAGAGGGGTGCGGTGGCAGTTTTGAGGAGGCATAAGCCCGTCCTCCATAGGGATGCTTATCTTGCATCTCCTGATCAAGCATCTGCTCGAGGAGCTGTCTCATGCAGCTCAGGCGGCTGTCTCTCCGCTTCCTAGGGGGAGACTCGTCCTGTTCCTCCGATGAATCGGAGACCACCGGCCGGTCCGTTTTTTGAGTGGACTTCCTCCCTGTGCGCGGTGTAGAAGTCGGCGGCACAGGGAGCGGCTCGGGTTCAGGTGTTGGGGAGCGCTCGAACAGCTGTCCCGCCGCCAGTGGCTGCCGCCCAGATATCGAACCCTCCTCGGGGGGAGTCGGGCAGGCAGTTCTTTTTGCTAGTCGTTTTCTGGAAGCCAAACTCACGACTGCTTTCTCCTATTCAACGAAAAACACTTACCTGAAGGTCTTGTTTTATCCTGCAGCTGGAGAGCCTGACTCCAGCTGCCGCCGCTGTTGCGCTACTGGCGTAATGCCGCGCCTGCGCACTGGGTGGGTTCTTCATGTAGCCACTCACGTGACTCCGAAGTAAAATTGGCTTCTGCAAATTATCCCTAGTGTGTAGGTTTGTAGGTTGAACTAAGGATCTCAACCTGAAACGTCACCCATCCTTTTTCTCCAGAGATGCTACCACACCAGCAGAGTTACTCCAGCACTTTGTGTTTATCTTTGATATAAACCAACATCCGCAGTTCTTTGTTTCCACAGTGAAGCAGGATTAATTCATCCTCTGAAGGACCGTGATCATAACATGATAAAAGTTTATATTCACATTGATAATGAAAAACTTTGGTATGAACCCTTAATATAAATAAAGGCAATGATTTGCGAGTTCCTCCAGCACTTCATGTTTTGCTCAAGATTCCAGCATTGGAACCATGAATGTTTTAGTGATCAATCTTGTAAGATCTTATAATCTTATAAGAAAAATATTAGTGGGCAGCATGGTGGCGCAGCGGTAGAGTTGCTGCCACAGCGGCAGATATCCGGGTTCCATCCTGACGACATGTGCTGTCTGTACGGAGTTTGTACGTTCTCCCCACTCCAAAGACCTATAGTTTTTTAGGCTAATTGGCTTGGGAAAATTGTAAAGTGTCCCTAGTTTGTGTAGGATAGTGTTAGTGTACGGGGATTGCTGGTCGGCACAGACATGGTGAGCCGAAGGGCCTGTTTCCAAACAAACTTAAACTCCAATAAGTATAGACCCAACTTGCTCAAACTCTTTATTGAAGGAGTCAGCCAAATTAAAATGTTCTGCTGTAAATGCAAACGTATCTTTCCTTAAAGAAGGAGTTCTGTACAGCAGGTGTGATCATGCTAGTGCTCTTTATTGCTGTATAAAGATTTTTAAATTCCACACCCCTTGCAATTGAGAACAATATTCCCTTCCCTCCCAAATTGTTAATAAATATTACAAATAACAGTGGAGCCAGCAATGATCCCTAAGGCACACCATTGATCATGGACCTTTAAAAAAATACCTCCACTACCACCCTCTGCTTCCACCAAGACAAGACAGATTAATCCACCACTTACAACTGCCCCTGGTGTGAGAATAACTCAAAGAATCAAAGGTTCAACGGTCAGTTTATTTTCACATATACCAATTAAGGTACAATGAAACTCAAATTACCATACAGCCATACTAAAATAAAAAGCAACAAGACACTCAACTGCATAAAAGTTAACATAAACATCCAGCACAGCGGATTCCCCACATTCCTCACTGTGATGGAAGGTAATAAAGTCTAATCTTCTTCCTCTTTATTCTCCCGCGGTTGGGGCAGTCGAACCATCTGCAGTCGGGGCGATCGAAGCTGCCGCAGCCGGTGATCGAAGCCCCCGTGTTGGGGGAAATCGTAGCTCCTGTGGCTTGGAGCTCCCGAGGTCGGCCTCTAACCAGGAATTGCGAGCTCCATGATGTTAAAGTCCGCAGGCTCCCGTGGTTAGAGCGCTGGGGTCAATCCCCGACACGGATCGCCAGGTCCACGATGTTAAGTCCGCAGGCTCCCACGGTTGGAGCTCCCGAAGTCGGACTCCAACAAAGGCCGCCAGCTCTTCGATGTTAGGCTGCAGTGCGGATGAAGAAACAATCCGGAAAAAAATTGCATATGTTGAGGTAAGAGATTAAAAAAAGTTTCCCCCAATCTCCCCCACCTCACTCCCCACATAAAACAATAAAACACATTTAACACATACTAAATAACACCAAAGAATACTATTGTGGGATGAGGGGCAGGGGAGCTGGAAAATGAATTGATGGGGACCTGAAGAAATAAAACAGGTTCAGGTAAGTTTGGTGTAAAAATGTGTGTTTGTGGTTGGCAGAGACTCGATGGGCCAAAGGGCCTGTTTCTGGGCTGTATCTCTGTAAACAATCTGTAATCGATCCAGCAGCACAGGAGCATCTTGTTTTCAGTGACTTAAAATTATTGAAATTGATAACATTTTTGCAGAGAAGAGGAAGTGGTAAATCAAGTTTTTTTAAATTAAAATTGGGAAGGATTAATGAAATGACAATTGAATTTACCGCAATAAGATGGACTAAAATGTTAACAGGAAAATCTTTCTGGTACACAGTGGATGTTGCTTCAAGGAAATATCTTGTTAATTCAAAACCAGTACATTCCACTAAAGGTCAAATACTCTATTTGTGGTCAATAAATGAAATGAGACACGAATGCAAAGTAATCCAGCAGAACGAT
Source organism: Leucoraja erinaceus (assembly GCF_028641065.1). Classification (NCBI taxonomy): domain Eukaryota; kingdom Metazoa; phylum Chordata; class Chondrichthyes; order Rajiformes; family Rajidae; genus Leucoraja; species Leucoraja erinaceus. The sequence continues at coordinate 22,522,155 of NC_073389.1, read as the reverse complement.
AGAGATTATAGAAAACCACAAAAAAAAAATCCAGCTAATAAGAGCAGAAAATTGTGAGGTCTGAAGAAAATATGACGCATATATACACCAATGGAATATTTTGCAATTTTGTTCTGAAAAGGAATTAAAGAAGGGAATGTGAAACCATTAAAGATTGGGGCACGTGTATAACGAATAATGAGGAAATGGTTGCCTTGTTAGATTGATACTTTATATCTGCTTTTTGCAGTGGAGAAAGTGGGCAAAATATCAGTAATACAGAACTTAAGGTAAGCCATGAGGTGGAATTTAATGGATTCAATGTGTGCTCGAAAATGGTAATGGAGGCAGTAATAAGATTTAAGATAGACAAATCTCTAGAAATTAATGATTTCCACTGCAGCGTATTAAATGAAATTGGTATAATGCACTAGTTATAATCTGCCAAAGCCCTCCGGATTCAGGAATTGTGCTATTGAATTGAAAAATTGCAGATGTCACTCTATCATTTAAAAATAGACAGAGAGTGAGAGGGGAGAGAGAGAGAAAAAATCACATAATATAAATTGTTTTATCATTTATTGTGAGCAAACGGTATTAAAATCAATCTTCAGACAAAGATCGACAAATACAGTTTTATTGGCAAATGTGCCAGAGAAGGGATACAAGGATACGTATAGGTTTGACGTATAGGTTTCCAGCTGAAAGCATGCACCCAAGTCTTTAGACTTAGAGATAGAACGCGGAAACAGACCATGTCCAGGGCCTGTCCCACTTGGGCGTATTTTGTGCGTCATTTACGCGACAGGCCGGTAGTGACTGACGTGCGACATGGATATTTGTGATCATGTTGTCAATCGCTATGTCAACTATTAGCAGCAGTGGAGTAGAGGACATTGAAGATAGTCCTACCTGCTCCTCTTTGTTTCATCCTGTTATTGCACACTCTGCCAGTCTGCAACACGTAAAGGTTTGAGTATTCCCGCCTTACACATCCTCTCCACGCAGCCTCACCACAATGCCTTTATCCTTCAGAGCACCCAAAATCTTCCACCTGCTCAGATCCTAGGAACTGAACCAAACGACACAGGCACCTGCACTCTGGCCGCCCACGGCCGTGACCAATGACTTGGCCGATCCTCGGCTCAGCTGCATTCCATGCCCAGTTCCAGAAGGGTCCCGATACGAAATGCCACTTATCTACTTTAGGTGCTCCAGAAATGCTGCCTCTCCCGCTGAGTTACTCCAGCAGTTTGTGTCATTTTATTGTATACCAGCACCTGCAGTTACTTGTTTCCACATATGATTGGCAATTCATTGATGCAGGGATATGGCATCAAGTCTACCTTTGCAGTTAATTAGGTACTCAAACAATGTTGTCCTTGCCCATCGTGCTTGTACAGGCAATCACTGTTCTGTTTGCTCTCAATGAAGGCTGGATGTTGACATCAATGTGTGTGTGCACTGTAGTCCATTTGCTTCCATCTGTACAGCTCCAAACATTGAAAAGCCTCTTCATTCAACATTCAAGGCTAAGTTGCCTTTTTATGTGGTGCCCTCAACTGTGGCTATTAGTTAATGGAGAGCGTTCTTTAGAAATGCCGACTTCTGCCCTGTGTTGGAAATATTTTGCAAAGGCTCGATTTGAGTGCTTCGCTGTAGAATAGGCAGTGACTATTGTGGGTCCTTCAGTCAGAATAATTCCCTCGAATGTACTGGTACATTTCTGCTCAAAGATAGACACAAAATGCTGGAGGAACCTCGCGGGTCAGGCAGCATCTCGGGAGAACATGGATAGGTGAAGTTTTGACTCAAAATGTCACCTATCCATGTTCTCCGGAGCTGCTGTTTAACGACCATTTTGTGTCTATATTTGGTATAAACCAGTATCTGCATTTCCATTTTGTTATATTTCTGCTCGATGTTAGTCGCCAACATGTTGAAAATCATGGTCTGGGCGGTGAGCCCGTTGTTTATTGCCATGAGCAAAGTGAATATAGAACATAGAACAGTACAGCACAGGAACGTGCTCTTCTGTCCACAATGTTTGTGCTGAACATGATGCCAAGTTAAACTGATCTCCAACGCATTGTGTCTATCTTCGGTACATTCCAGCATCTGCAGTTCCTTTCTACATATGTCCCCATCTAAGCTGGTCCTATTTGCCCGTGTTTGGCCGATATCCCACCAAACCTTTTATAATACATTCATTACATGTACCATTAAAAAAACACCAAGTGTTTTTAAATACAATCCAACAAAGATTTAAAAAAAAACTTGAATCTTCACCCAGAGCTTACATTTTAGATGTAGATATATTTTAGAGATATTTTACAGCCTGAATTTTAAACTAGATGTTCAAATATTTCTGCGGATCATAGAGACAAAAGCCATGGACATTTCTCTGACCTGCGTACTTCTGTGGTTTTTATGCTATGTCCTTCCGTAAGTGGCACGTTGAATATTTTGCAATAAGGTGGCACGGTCGCATGGCAATAGTTGCTGTCTTATAGCGCCAGAGACCTGGGATTGAACCTGACTACGGATGGTGTCTATACAGATTTGGTACATTTTCCTTGGGGGTTTTCAATCGGTGCTCCGGTCTCGTCCCACACTCCAAAGATGCACAGGTTTGTAAGTTAATTGGCTTCGGTATTTAAAAAATTGTAAATTGTGCAGGCAGTGTTAGTATACTGGGTGATCACTGGTCGGCATGGACTCGGTGGGCTGAAGGGCCAGTTTCCGCGCTGTATCTCTAAAGCCGCTTAAAGTGTAAAGTCTAAAAGTCTGGGTGAAGTTCCTGCCATTGGTGAACATGTGACAATGGCACATTCCTATCTCACTGTTGACGTACATTTCACCACATTCATCCAAGGCAAGAATATCACTCTGTCTCATGGTTAAATATTCATTATGCCACTGTGAGAGAAGATAACACACAATGAGAACTTCTCCTTTAAAGGAAGCAGGAATGGTTCCAATTAGCTCCAGCCAGCTTCAGTAGATGCCAACCCTCTGTAGAAGTGCTCCTATGAATAAGCAACATGCTTGTTGGTCTTGCATCGAGATTCCTACATACAATTTCTAGCCCCATCTCATTTGTTCCCCATTGTACTTTGGAATCAATTTCAAACTACGACTTCACCTACGTCATTAAACTCCCCAAAGGACGATGACATTCTTGGAAGCATTTTCAGAGTTCTGATCAATATTTTCCCCTCGCCCTACACCACAGATACACACACACACACACAAATCAACTTTATAATTTTTCCCAGTTTATCCCATACCCACCTTACAACCCAGCGTTTGTGTTAATCCTGGCTAAATTGGAGAGGCTTGGACTTCAAAATGGGGTAAAAGCTTCAGGGCTGCTGGGAGATTTGATCAATTTAGAATTGCTCTCTGCAGAGCTGTGACAGGCTGTGGAGAGGTGCCAGTGTGTCTAGAGCTTAGATACAATTTGCAAGCAAAGAATAAGAGCATCTGCAGACTCTGTCAATTAGGTGCAAAATGCATAGAATGGATTGGATGGCTGCAAACCAGACATACACCTTGTAAATAATGTTGCAGAGTTTAACTTTGCCTAGTGAGTTTGATTGGATGAGGTATTGAGCCTTGTCTGGGTTTCCTGCAGATCAGGGTAAATATTTCTAAGTTGGCTTCCTTGAGAAGTCCGGTTTGAATACTAGGTATTGAGCTGCTGTAATATTGGGTTAGGGAAATGTCTGTTATGTATGGGGTTAATCGATATCTGTAATTGAATTATTAAGAGACCACCCCCATGTGGTTCAGTCCCTCAAGGCCCCGGGACATATAAAAGTCTGCTACCATGAGGTCCAGGGTGGATCTTCTCTGACAGCGCCTGGGGCTGCGTGAACTTCTGGAGTGTCTCTGTCTGAGCGATGCCTAGAGGGCTTGAACAGGCAGATACGAGGATCGAGGTGGGATAGGTACAGTAGTTGAACTGTAGCGCACTTTTGGTAAAATAAAATTTAGTTGTTTCAAGTGCTTGATTCAGTGTTTTTACTGAAAGTAGACTGGGGGAAACTTAGAAACAAGCAATTAACATATGGATATTGATTTCTCTAATATCAACTAACACTTGTATTCCCTCTCTCTCCATACCTCCCCCACCCTACTCATCCTGCTAGTTTCACTGTTTGTTTTCCTTTGTTAACACCACTTCCACAGCCAACAATGGACCACTGTAGGCACTGCCTTTCCTTGGTCATCTGTACCAGCTCTGATCTGTTCTGTTCCTTTTCATACCTCTAGTTTCCCTCTCCCCTGACTCTCAGTCTGAAGGAGGGTCTCGCCCCGAAACGTCACCTTTTCCCCATAGATGCTGCCTGACCTGCTGAGTTACCTGCATTTTGTGTCTATCTTCGATATAAACCAGCATCTTCACCTTCCTACACATTTTAGTTGATCTGATTTGTGTACACAAGCCAGCTGCAGTCTGGTCATAAAAATACTCCTAATGTATATAATTGGCTGCAGAGTGCCAAGAGATGCCATGAGGATATAAAGCTTACTGCAGCAATTCATCTTTCCTTGTTTCCCACATTGTTCTTCGCTCCTTCCTTACCTTTCCATTTTTCTTTCCCTTTAGAAGGGCGACACAGTGGTGCAGTGGTAGAAGTGCTGCCTTGCAGCGACAGAGACCCTGGTTCGATCCTGACTACGGGTGTTGTCTGTACGGAGTTTGCACGTTCCTCGTTTGACTGCGTGGGTTTTCTTCAGGTTCTCTGGTTTCCTCCCACACTAGAAAGACGTACAGGTCTGTAGGGTAATTGGCTTCGATGAGAATTGTAAATTGTCCCTAGTGTGTAGAATAGTGCTCGTGTACCGTGCGATCACTGACCGGCATGGACTTGGAGGACTGAAGGGTCTGTTTACTTCTTCTTACAGGTGTCAACTTCTCTACATCGGCGAGACCCAGGTGTCAACTTCTCTGCATCGGCGAGACCAAGCGCAGGCTCGCCGACCGTTTCACTGAACACCTGCGCTCAGACTGTCTTAACCTTCCTAATCTCCCGGTGGTTCAGCATTTCAACTCCCCCTCCCATTCCCAATCTGACCTTTGTCCTCCTCCTCCATTGTCAGAGTGAGGCCCAGCATGCATTGGAGGAACAGCACCTCATATTTTGCTTGGGTAACTTACACCGCAGCGGTATGAACATTCACTTCTCTAACTTCAGATAGCCCTTGCTTTCTTTCTCCATCCCCTCCCCCTTCCCAGTTCTCCCACTAATCTTACTGTCTACATTCTATCTTTGTTCTGCCCCCTCCCCTGACATCAGTCTGAAGCAGGGTCTTGACCCGAAACATTGCCCATTTCTTCTCTCCAGAGATGCTGTCTCACCTGCTGAGTTACTCCAGCATTTTGTGTCTATCTTCAATTTAAATCAGCATCTGCAGTTCTTTCGTACACCCAGGGTCTGTTTACATGTTGTATCTCAAAACTAAACTAAACTAAACTCAACCTAACTTAACCTAACTCAACCTAATGCAACCTAACTCAACCTAACTCTAACCTAACTCTAACCTAACTCTAACCTAACGCTAACCTAACTCTAACCTAACGCCAACCTAACTCTAACCTAACTCTAACCTAACTCTAACATAACTCTAACCTAATTCTAACATAACTCTTAACTTAACTATTAACTTCACTGAAAACAGATTAAATCACTGTGAATTTTGTGCTTTTCCCATTTGTGCTTTTCCCTTAGCTTCTTCCTTCCTGTTCCCCTTCTCCTTCCCTTTACGAGGTGTTGAGACTGTTCCCAGACTGTTCCTGGTGTTCAGGGTGTTAGTTGCTGCCGTTTCCCTCATCAAAGATCTTGTATCATTTACCTTGCTGCTAATAGGAACATATAGATTTTGTGTTAACTCTCATCACTAATGAATGATTTGTACAATTCAACTTGAATAAAAGCTGCCCTGCAGCATATTCGCTGCACACAGGCTCAGAGGAAATTAAGGCAAGAAGTGAGGAGATTTTATTTTCCAATGACCTATTATAATCACGTCAATGGTGTTTGATGAGTTATTGTTATTGGTACTGAGCTTAAAGCAAAACCTACAAATGGGCATGTGGAATTATCTACTTCACTTGGGAAGTAACAACCTTTTACTTCCTCAAGAAACTAATCTGAATGATATCCACAGTGGCATTTCTACAATGATAACAATAAATGTAATCATTGGAGATAGACACAAAATGCTGGAGTAATTCAAAGGGTCAGGCAGCATCTCTGGAGAAAAGGTAAAGGTGAGATTTTGAGTCAAGATTCTTCTTCCGACTAGGAGTTAGGGGAGAGGGAAACGAGAGACAATGACAAGGTTCAAAGAACAAATGAATGAAAGATATGAAAATAAAAAATCTTTGTTTGATTTGTTCTTTGTACCTTTTCAAACCTCTAGTTTCCCTCTCCCCTGAAGAATTCACCATCCATACCGCTGGGCTGCATGCTCCCCAAGCGGAATATGGGGTGCTGTCCCTCCAGTTTATATTATTATATAATAGTACATAATGTGGCTTGGGCTGCCTGACCCACTGATTTATTCCAGCACTTTGTGTCCTTTTGTGTAAACCAGCATCTGCAGTTCCTTCCAACACGAAGAACTGCAGATGCTGGTTTACACTGAAGAGAGATACAAAATGCTGGAGTAACTCAGCGATACAGTCAGCATCTCTGGAGAGAAGGACTGGGTGATATTTCGGGTCGAGACCCTTCTTCAGACTCAGTCTAGGTTTTACTCAGTCGGAAGAAGGGTCTCAACCCGAAAGATCACCCATTCCCTCTCTCCAGAGATGCTCTACCTGGCCCGCTGAGTTACTCCAGCATTTTGGGTCTACCTGCAGTTTCTCGTTTCTATATAATATGGCCCGAATGAATTGTTGGTTTTACTATGAAATTGTAACAATTGCATTTAATTTCAGGCTAGTTAAGTGTGTCTACTGTTAAAGTGTTTAAGATATATTTGATAAACTGGGGGTAGATTTGTCGGTGGTTATTCCATAACTCACTGGGCCAGACTATGGTATCACGATGTGCCTTCCATTAATCACTGAGCTGCTAAATGAAGCTGTGCCAGGCAGTCCGTCACTCTTTCACCACCATAGGATCCATCACTAAAAGAAACTCAATCTATCTGCGTTCATACTCCAGCTGACACACTTAAAGTGGTTACAGAGACTACTTTTAAGCCTCACGCTTAGAGGATTTTCAATGCCAAGAGGTCACCAGTCAGTGAGTGGACTTACTTCCATTTAATCTAATTCCACTCAATCTCACACTTTTGCCCATTTTCCTCACTTAAAGATAGAACCTACAGATTGTAGAAACAAGGAACTGCAGATGCTGGTTTGCAACAAAAAAAAGACACAGACTGCTGGAGTAAATCAGCGGCTCTGGCAACATCTCTGGAGAACATGGATAGGTAAGGTTTGGGGTCAGGGCCCATCTTCAGACAGATTGTATGGAGGGGGGGGTGGGGGTGGGGGAAGCAGAGGCTGGGAGAGAGGAGAGGCAGGACAAGGTGTGGCAGGTAATAGGTGGACACAGGGCACCGGCCACACTCCTCACCTGCACCTACCCCAACCATCTGCCTATCAGAAACACCCCTCGCTTATGTCCTCCTATTACAAGCCATCTAAATTAGACACAAAATGCTGGAGTAACTCAACGGGACAGGCAGCAACTCTGGAGAGAAGGAATGGGTGACATTTCGGGTCGAGACCCTTCTTCAGACCTTTTGTCGTTTCGGGTCGAGATTCTTCTTCAGAACTTTTGTCCTGCTTCTTCTCTCTTACTATAGATTGAGTAAACGCACAGAGTCTCTTGCCCAGAGTAGGGGAATCAAGAGTATCAAGAGTATCAAGAGTATCAAGAGTATATTTAATTGTCATTTGGACCCCTGGAGGTCCAAATGAAATGCCGTTTCTGCAGCCATACATTACACACAAATAGACCCCAGACACAACATAATTACATTTTACATAAACATCCATCACAATAGCTGTGATGGAAGGCCAAATAAACTTATCTCTCCACTGCACTCTCTCCCCCCCGATGTCAGAGTCAAAGTCAAAGCCCCCGGCTGGCGATGGCGATTGTCCCGCGGCCATTAAAGCCACGCCGGGTGGTGCGAGGTCGCACACCGGGTCTTGATGTTGGAGCCCCCGGTGTGCGCTCGCAAAGTCCCGCGGCCGTTCCAGCCGCGCGGGGCAGTGGTGCTAAGCCCCGCTCCAGGAGCTCTTCAACCCCGCAACTCGGGCGGGAGAAGTCGCCGTTGCAGGAGCCCCGAAAAGCGGTCTCCCTCCAGGGAGCCGCGGGCTCCCGGTGCCGGCGTCCGCAGACCCGCAGCAGCAGCCTCCGACTCAGCAGCAGCAGCGGCGGCAGCAGCAGCAGCAGCAGCAGCAACAGCAGCAGCGGCAGCGCTCCTCCACCGCTCCACCCGCTCCGGTCTCGGCCAGCTCCGCGACGGTGAGGTGAGTCGGCACCTGAGTCCCCGGCTTCTTCCTGTTGGAGGCCGCTCCTCGTTGCGGCCCCAACGACAGCTGAGACCCGACGAGAAAAGGTCGGGTCTCCAGTGCAGGGAGAGATTCAAAAGTTTCCCCCCCCCTCCCACCCCCACACACACACCCCCCAACATAAAATAACAAAAACTACATATAAACATAGACAAAAAATAATAAAAACGCGGACAGGCTGCAGAGGCCGCTGCTCACCAGAGTCGCGCCGCCTACCGGAAAAAGAACCAAACAACATGGGTTTAAGGTGAGAGGGGAATGATTTAATAGGAACCTGATTGGTAACTTTTTTACAACTTTCTTGTATCAAACAAGCTGCCAGAGGAAGTAGTTGAGGCAGGTACTATTGCAACGTTTAAGAAACATTTAGACAGGTATATGGTTAGGACAGGTTTAGAGGAATGTTGACCAAATTCAGGCAGGTGGGACTAGTGTAAATGGGACATGTTGATCGGTGTGGGCAAGCTATCACAACAACCTGGAGCTCAATGCTCTTTAGACAGAGGAATTGATTGTAGACTTTAGGAGAGCTCCCCCTCCCCTCACCGCACTCACCATCAACAACACCACAATCACATCAGTGGAGTCTTTTAAGTTTCTGGCAACCATCATCTCCAAGGACCTTAAGTGGGGGGGCTACCATCAACTCCACAGTCAAAAAGGCACATCAGAGGACGTACTTCCTGCGGCAGCTGAGGAAGCACAGTCTGCCACAGGCAATGATGGTCCAATTCTATACGGCCATCGTAGAGTCTGTCCTCACCTTCTCCATCATGGTCTGGTTTGGCTCAGCTACCAAGCACGACATCCGGAGGCTGCAGCAAATTGTCCAATAAGCAGAGAAGGTTATTGGCTGCAACCTTCCCTCCATTGACGAACTGTACACTGCAAGGGCCGGCAAGCGAGCGGGTAAGGTCATCTCTGATCCCTCTCACCCTGGCCACAAACTCTTTGAATCACTTCCCACTGGAAGGTGACTCCAGACTGTCAAAGCTGCCACAGCCAGACATAAAAAAAGCTTTTGCTCCACGAGTAGTAGATCTACTACTAATAACCAAAAATTTGTAGCCTCCTTTTGCTCTGGTATTTAATTTAATTTGCGTGTTTAATCAATAATGTTTTATTATTCATGTTTTATGTATCATTCCTAGCTGTCACTATGTCATGTTGTCACTTGTGGGCAGAGCACCAAGGCAAATTCCTTGTATGTGAATACTTGGCCAATAAACATTCATTCATTCATTCATTCATGCATCAATCATTCATTCATTCAAGTTGGGCCGCAGGGCCTGTTTCCACACTGTATTACTCCATGACTCTATGACTAGGCAAGAGGATCCAATTATTTAAATACAAGGATCAGGCAAGCCAGCTAATTTCCTCAAAATCCCTTTTGCATGGACACAGACCACAAAGTGAATGCTATCTAAAATTGTGTTGAAGACTGTGCTTGGCAGGGCACCTCCATGCATTAATCTGCCATACTGTATACAGAGAGAACCTTGACTGAAATAAGAAACCTACATGTCCAATGCACTCAGAAAAGAATGATCAACATTTAGCTTCAATTTAAATGGGAATTAATGAAATAAATGTTGCGTCACATGTTGAAATTGTTAAATGGCTTGTGAGGGCGGACTCTGTGGGCCGAAGGGCCTGTTTCCGCACAGTAGCTCTAAAGTCTAAAGTTTAAAGCTCTCTGCGAGCAGGACATGTGGACGCGACAAAAAAAGTGTCATTCAAGGATAATCTGCTGAGGCTTCAAGTAAAATTATATAAGGGTTCATAATTATATAAATTATATAAAAATATGTAAATTGGAGTAAATCCATTATCCATTAGTGAGGCCCAACGCAAATTGGAGGAACAACACCTCATATTTCTTATCTCTGTATATCCCTCTCCCCTGACTGTCAGTCTGAAGAAGGGTCTCAACCCTGAACATCACCTATTCCTTCTATCCAGAGATGCTGCCTGTCCTGCTGAGTTACTCCAGCATTTTGTGTCCAATCTTCGGTCTAAACCAGCATCTGTTGTTCCTTCTTACACAAAATCATATAAATGTATATTTTAGGAATATCAATGATTTCTATTGTAATAATTCCAGGAGAATTACTTTCCCTGATGTCCAGAAAATATAATTTATAAAATAAAACGATGATCGAATCTTCTTAATGTGTCTGTCTCTGCTGTGAAGGTAGTATGGATGAAGGTAAATGAGGCATGGATAAAAAGTGTAATATTTAGCATTATTTGAAAATATATTTATCCTTTCTTGGATACCTTAGTGATTTTATAAAAATTAAAGCCAGCACCTGAACAAAGATATCAGGTAGAACAGCCGCACTTTCTTTGCTTTGATCTATGAATGTAATATTTCTCAAGCAGATTGTCTAATTGGTATTATATATATATATATTAGTTCCCCGTATATAATTATAGTGAAAGATTGGCACAAAATTTGGAGGCCGGTGGAAATATGATTTCCGGGTATTAATTCTAGATCAATACAAGGCATTTTTGCTGTTTTACTGTACATTTTTTGCATCTTTTATCAATTTTCTTTTCATATGATTTGTGTTTTTCATACGAATATTGGCCTCAAATTCAATATTAACTTTTCAGTGATCTGGGAACTGGGGATTTGTGTGGTGGGCGGTGGAACGGTGGGATGGGGGTGTTGGAATGATTAGTCAGCAGAGTCTCCTTAAACCCAGTCATGGCATGAATGTGTTGTAGTTTAGAGGTACAGGCCCTTCGGCTCACCGGGATCACCCCAACCAATGATCACCCGCTCACACTCGTTCTATGCTATCCCACTTTCTCATCCACTCCCTACACACTCAGAGGCCAATTGACTTTCAAACTCACACCTCTTTGGGAATGTGGGAGGAAACTGGAGTTCCTGGAGGAAAGTCACACAGTCACAGGGAGAACGAGCAAACTCCACACAGACAGCACCCGTGGTCAGGATCGAACCCTGGTCTCTGGCGCTGTAAGGCAGCAGCTCTACCAGTTGTGACACTGCACAGCCCAGGTTAGTTAGCTGCAGATTAGCACAGATCTTTATTTATTTTCATAGCAAATCACTTGTGGCACTTAATCAAAAGATTTCTAAAAATCTATTTATATAGCATCTACGACAATCCCTTTACCTATACATTGATTTCCTTCAGGCTTGAGGTGACTCGTACAAACTCTTGCTGACACAACTCATTAGGTTGCGGCTTTCTAAATGTCCGTCACTGTTCATCGGTTATAATGGATTCATGAATGACAGTAACAACCAACGCAAACTGACTGCTCTATCATCTGCTGCCACGATCTTCATCTTACTTCTATACACAGTAAAAACATATGCCAGCTTCAAATTGTATGGAAATGCGTGGGATAGTTGTGGGAGCAGGAACAATCATGACATTTAGGCGGCTTTTGGATAGGCACATTATATGTAAGGAATAGAAGGATATGGATCACGTGTAGGCAGAGGAGATTAGTTTAACTTGGCATCATGTTCAGTGTGGACATTGCAGGCTGAGGGCCTGTGCCTGTGCTGTACTATGTTCTATATACCTGGTCTTAGCTAGAGTGGGAATTTCAACTCAGAAGTCATTGTGGACCAACCACATTGATGCAACAGCCAGGTAGGCACTACAACACCTCTCCTTCCTAAAGAGATTGAGGAAATTCAGCAGGTCTCCAATGATTCTTGCACATGTATACAGATACAGCATATAAAGGGTGGCACAGTCTTCTTCTTCTTGTGTATGGCGTGCATAGCCTAAAGTTGTAGGACAACTTGTTCTATTTGATCTTACTTGATTGTGCACGCCAGGTTGATTGCATTCGTCGAAACAGGGTGGACCACGTGAAGGTTGCAATCTCCCACCCCAGGCGGCACAGTGGCACAGCGGTAGAATTGCTCGCTTACAGCGCCAGAGTCCTGGGTTTGATGCTGACTATGGGTGCTGTCTGTGCGGAATTTATATGTTTTCCCCGTAACCGTGTGGGTTTTCTCCGCGGTGCTCTGGTTTCCTCCCACACTCGAAAGATGTGCAGGTTTGTAGGTGATTTGTCTTTGGTAAAAAATATTGTAAATTGTCCCAAGGATAGTGCGAGTGTATGGGGTGATTGCTGCTAGGCACAGACTCAGTTGGCTGAAGGCCTGTTTCTGCACTATATTCCGCTTGGGATCACAACAATTGTCCTATCAGCACTGCCTGATGTTATCTGTTGCTGATGCAGATTTGTCATGGTCTTTTCATGCTTCCAGTTCCTCCCCCCTACAATCAGTGAAGAAGGGTCCTGATCCAAAGCATCACCCATCCATTTTCTCCAGAGATGCTGCCTGACCCGCTGAGTTGCTCCAGCACTTTGTATCTATCTTTAGAAGGCACACCTCAGGTTGCCTTCTAAACAGCTTTGTTTGGAAACATCTCTGCCCAAAACCGCAAGAAATTGCCTTGAGTTGTAGATGGCTGATGAAACAGGCCCTTTGGCCCACGGAGTCCGCACCGACCATCAATCACCCCATACACTAGCACTATCCTACACACTAGGGAGAATTTACAATTTTACCAAAGTCAATTAACCTACAAACCTGTATGTTGTTGGAGTGTGGGAGGAAACCAGAGCACCCGGAGAAAACCCACGTGGTCACAGGGAGACTGTAAACAGGACCCGGAGTCAGGATCGAACCTGTGTCTCTGCTGCTGTAAGGCAGCAACTCTACCTCTGCGCCACCGTGCCACTTGTTTATTATGGTGTTTAATGAGGATTATGTTTATATATCTGTTGTGCTGCTGCTAGTAAGAATTTCATTGGTCCGTTTTGGGGCAAATTATAATAAAACACTCTTGACTGTTGTGTTGAAAGTTAGCAGCTTCGTTTGGCTCCACAGCCGATAGCTCACACCAATAATTCAACTTCACTATACTCTTGGGAATCTCTCCAGCTCTGCCGTTTCAGTAGATACTGGATAAATACCTTATAAATTGCCGGTGACAGTTCCACTTTCTGTAGCCACATAAATTCATCAGCGTTGTGCCTATTTTCAGACACTGAGACTTATTGATTCAATCACACTGGCACACTGGGGCATGCCCAGTAGATTTATGAAAGAATAAAAGATTTGAAATGGAAATAATGAACCTGATGGAATCACAAGAAACTGTAGATGCTGGAATCTTGAGTTAAACGTAAAGTGCTGGAGCAACTCAACGGGTCAGGCAACATCCCTGGTGGACATGGATAGGTGATGTTTCAGGTCGGACACTACCTCAGGCTAATGGAGAAAGAGTTGGCAGATGGTGCTAGTGTAGGTGAGGAAGAGTCCCGATCCCAAACATCATCTATCCATGTCCTCCACATGTAAATTGCTCGTTCTAAGCTTCCCCCCAGAATAGTTTCAGTTAAAACCACTGAATCAAGCATTTGATCAACTAATCTTTATTTTAACAAAATACAATTACAGTTCCCACCACTGTACCCAACCACCGCGGGTTCGATCCTCGTATCTGCCTGTTCAAGCCCTCTAGGCCTCGCTCAAACAGAGACACTCCAGAAGGTCACGCAGTCCTAAGCGCTCTCCAAGAAGATCGACGCAGGACCTCGTGGCAGCGGACTTTTATAGGTCCTGGGACCTTGAGGGGCCGAACCACATGGGGGTGGTCTCTTTACAATCCAATTACAGATATCGATTAACTCCATACATAACAGACAACTCCCTAACCCAATAATACAGCAGATAATACATTGTATTCAAACAGGGCTTCTCAAGGAAGCAAACATAGCAACCTGATCTGCAAGAAAACCAGACAAGGCTCAATACCTCATCCAATTAACACTCGGCAAAGTAGAACTCTTCAACATTATTTACAATTATTTACAAGGTGTACGTCTGGTTTGCAGTCATCCAATCCATTCTATGCATTTTGCACCTAATTGACAGGGTCTACAGATGTTCTTATTCTTTTCCTGCAGCTTGGATCTAGGCTCTAGACAAACTGGCACCACTCTGCAGCTTGTCCCAGTTCTGCAGAGAGCACTTCCAAATTGGCCAAATATCCCAGCAGCCCCTAAAGCTTTTACCCTATTTTAAAGTCCTAGTCTCTCCAATCTGGCCAGGATTAACACATGGGTGCAGCCTGACCCGCTGAGTTACTCCAACACTTTGTGCTTTATTAATAAAGAAGCTGGCACTTGCTTAAAACTAACTCTAAGATAACTGGCATGTCCACTCATTAAATCCAGGCCTTGTCTGCTTCTTAAAGGTCTGATTCTGACATTTTTGAATTATCTGGCCTCTTATTCTCTCTTATTTGCATGGGAAGAACACATAATCTATCTATCTATATTACTAAAAGTCTGTTTTTGACCGGTTTTGGCCATCTGTGCTGCGATTTCCGAGAGAACGCCGCCACCTACAGCCGTTATTTTTGGCCACCTTGCTCAGAGCCCCCCTCCGCCGCATGTGTGCTGAGGATTTTTCCCGTTGATTAAAAATGACAGATATATTAATGTTTTTACAAAATTCCCCATTCTCTCTGCTGCCCCCGCTGGTGGCAGGGGGGAGGGACTATAAAACCAGGAAGTGGTGTGCCACACAGTCTCTTCAAGATGGAGGAAGGCAGAGGGTCACGTTTCTCTGAGCTGTGAATAACACTGAACACATGTCTACTCAAATGTAAGTGGCCTGAGTGGTTCTAAAATGCTTACAGAATGTGTCTATTGGTTCTAAAGCTTGCAAAAAAAAGTGTCTATTGGTTCTAAAGCTTGCAAAAAATGTCTATTGGTTCTAAAGTTTAAATAAAAATGTCTATTGGTTCTAAAGCTTGCAAAAAACATGTCTATTTGTTCTAAATCTTGCAAAAAAATGTCTATTGGTTCTAAAGCTTGCAAAATGTGTCTCTATTGGTCCTAAAGCTTGCAAAAAAAAATGTCTAAATTGGTTCTAAAGCTTGCAAAAAAATGTCTATTGGTTTTAAAGCTTGCAAAAAGTGTCTCTATTGGTTCTAAAGCTTGCAAAAAGTGTCTCTATTGGTTCTAAAGCTTGCAAAAAAAGTGTCTATTGGTTCTAAAACTTGCAAAAAAAAAGTGTCTATTGGTTCTAAAGCTTGCAAAAAGTGTCTATTGGTTCTAAAGCTTGCAAAAAAAGTGTCTATTGGTTCTAAAGCTTGCAAAAAAATGTGTCTATTGGTTCTAAAGCTTGCAAAAAAGTGTCTCTATTGGTTCTAAAGCTTGCAAATTATTGGTTCGAAAGCTTGCAAAAAATGTCTATTGGTTCTGAAATGGTTCATACTAGCACTCCTTGGATGCAATGGCTTGAAGTTAAAATGCATTACTTACTGCAAATGGGGACGTGGGTGCATTGGCTTGAAGTTGAAAGGCACTATTTACTGCAAATTATGGCTTGAAGTTGAAAGGCACTACTTACTGCAAATGTAGCTTGGGTGCTTTGGCATTAAGTTGAAAGGCACTGCAAATGGTGGCTTGGTTGCTTTGGCTTGAAGTTGAAAGGCACTACATACTGCAAATGGTGGCTTGGGTGTGGCTTGAAGTTGAAAGACACCACTTACTGCAAATGGTGGCGTGAAGTTGAAAGGCACTACTTACTGCAAATGGTGGATTGGTTGCTTTGGCTTGAAGTTGAAAAGCACTACTTACTGCAAATGGTGGCTTGGGAGCTTTGACTTGAAGTTGAAAGACACTACTTACTGCAAATGATGGCTTGGGTGTGGCTTGAAGTTGAAATGCACTACTTACTGCAAATGGGGGCTTGGGTGCTTTGGCCTGAAATTGAAAGGCACTACTTACTGCAAATGGTGGCATGAAGTTGAAAGGCACTACTTACTGCAAATGGTGGCTTGGGTGCTTTGGCTTGCAGTTGAAAGGCACTATTACTGCAAATGGTGGCTTGGTTGCTTTGGCTTGAAGTTGAAAGGCACTACTTACTGCAAATGATGGCTTCGGTGTGGCTTGAAGTTGAAATACACCACTTACTGCAATTGATGGCTTGGGTGTGGCTTGGGTGTGGCTTGAAGTTGAAAGACACCACTTACTGCAAATAGTGGCTAGGGAGTTTTGAAGTTGAAAGGCACTTCTTACTGCAAATGATGGCTTCGGTGTGGCTTGAAGTTGAAATACACCACTTACTGCAAATGATGGCTTGGGTATGGCTTGAAGTTGAAAGACACCACTTACTGCAAATGGTGGCATGAAGTTGAAAGGCACTACTTACTGCAAATGATGGCTTGGGTGTGGCTTGAAGTTGAAATGCACTATTTACTGCTAATGGTGGCTTGGCTTTGACTTGAAATTGAAAGGCACCTCTTACTGCTAATGGTGGCTTGGGTGTGGCTTGTGTGTGGTTTGAAGTTGAAAGGCACTACTTACTACAAATGGTGGCTTGGATGCAATGGCTTGAAGTTAAAAGGCATTACTTACTGCAAATGGTGGCATGAAGCTGAAATGCACTACTTACTGCAAATGGTGGCTTGAGTGCTTTGGCTTGAAGTTAAAAGGCACTACTGTAAATGCACTTACTTCCTGTTTGCACTGTATATTGATTTTAGATAAAACGCTACCACTTACGGCTGTGATTTTTGGCCATCTTACTCAGTCCCCCTCCGCTGAGCAGATGCAGAGAATTCTTCCCATCAATGAAAAATAAAAGTGTTATTAGTTTAAAAAAAAATGTTGAGAATCTCTCTCCTGTCAATCACTCCATGAAAGCCACACCTTTTCCGGTGAGGGGGGGAGGGGGGGGGGGGGGGAGGGGTTATAAAACCCGGAAATGTGGGTGTGGCTCAGTGTCTGCAAGATGGAGGAGAGAGAGGTCACGACTCGCTGTCTTTAGTGGCTTTGCACCCTACTTCAAATGGTATGAAACTGCACTTGAATTTGGTGGTCTTGCACCCTGCTAGAAGTGGTAAGAAACTGCACTTGAATTTGGTGGCCTTATACCCTGCTTGAAATAGAATTTCAAGGATTAGCCGTGAGTCAACTACCAGCCCACCAGCCGTGAGTGAGTTGCCAGCACAACAGGCTTGATTGACTGAGACGCCAGCCCAAGAATCCATTTGGCGCACAATTTGCATACTAGCCCTCTGGAAACCAGTCCCTTCAGCCCACAACACCCATACTAGCGCTACAGAAAGCCCCCCCCCCACACACAACTGGCCACCAATATTAGAATTGGTGGAGAGGTGGAATATTGCGTTGGATGACCAGCCTTCCTGTGTGATGCTGGGACCCAACGGGTCCCACTTAGTCTAGTTATGTTAGAAATTTCAGTCACCTGATTAGTATCCCTGTAATTATTTTAATTTTGTTAGCAAATAACTGGCACACATTGGTTATGATGAATGAAAGCATAAACACGCTGTTCATAAATCCAAGACACCACTCTTTATTCATAAAGTCTCGCTGCGTAGCACTCTTTAACTCTTAGTGACACATTGTCAAAGTAGTGCAGCAGTCACAGTCCAAATTAAGATGGGAAAAATTGTCACATTTTTCTCAAAATCTGGTTTCATTTTGAGGTTGAGGACATGTTAGTGTCAAGGCAATTGTCAAATCGTTTTTCATGAGATTCAGGATGATTGATGTGATTCCCAAATTATGAAAAATGAAAGGCTTGTTTCCCTTTTATAATTATACTGCTGTGAGGCTCATTACGTTTCTGCTTTCAATGGGGTTTATAAAGCCACATGCATAACTACAATGCCGAGGGTAAACGTTTGTGTCTTCAAAGAATAATCTTGTTTTATGCCCAATGGACAGGTGAAATATTCAGGTGAAATTGACTAAAATAGGAGATTAAAATATAAAAGATTTATCAATAAACCTTTGCATGTCATTAACTTCAAATACGGTCAAATTTTACAACCATTACATTGAGCAATTTAAGGAATCTGTATTCTGTCTGCACCCTGGCGCAGCGGTAGAGCAGCGCCAAACATCCGGGTTCGATCCTGACAACGGGTGCTGTCTGTGTGGAGTTTGCACATTCTCCCCGTAACTGTGTGAGTTTCCTCCGGGTGCTTTGATTTTCTCCCACATGCAGGTGTGTAGATTAATATTACCGGTGTAAATTGTCCCTAATGCCCCTGTCCCACTTAGGAAACCTGAACAGAAACCTCTGGAGACTTTGTGCCCCACCCAAGGTTTCCGTGCGGTTCCCGGAGGTTTTTGTCAGTCTCCCTACCTGCTTCCACTACCTGTGACCTACGGCAACCTCCTGCAACCTCTGGGAACCGCACGGAAACCTTGGGTGGGGCGATCTCCAGAGATTTCTCCAGAGGTTTCCGTTCAGGTTTCCTAAGTGGGACAGGGGCTTAATGTGTATGATAGAACTAGTGTATGATGTGATCGCTGGTCAGTGGGGACTCGGTGCGTCGAAGGGCCTGTTTCCAGGCTGTACCTCTAAACTAAACTTAACTTAACTTAACTAAACTAAATTTAACTCAGACCACAACTATTATTCTCATTGTAGAAACAAAGGGCTGCAGATGCAGGTTAATACGCAAAAAGACACAAAGTGCTGGAATAACTCTGCAGGTTAGGCAGCATCTCTGGGGAATGTGGATAGGTGACGTTTCATTTTGAGACCTGTCTGAAGAAGGCTGTTGACCCGAAACATCACCCCTCCAGGTCGTCCCGAGATGCTGCCTGACTTGCTGATTTACGCCAGCACCTTGTGTCCTTTTTTTTATTGTTCCCTCTGCTCTGGAGTACTCCAGCCTGACAAGATCTAGCTAATTTGGAGCATGTCTGGAAACTGAAGTATAAAAAAGTATTACAGAATTTTAGTTTACCGGTTATCTCACGTTTCCTTGCTGACTTGTCCTCGACTTTAGAAGGTGGTAAAATAAAATTGCTGGAGGTTGCCTTAGGCTGTAAACTGCCAGATTCATTAAGCAGTAAATGGATAAGTGTAGGGAAGCAATGACACACTGTAGATTTCCAGTGGTTACACATTAAATATCTCTCTTCGGCAGATACAACATCACAGCTGCATCAGTTTCACTGTACTGGAACGTGAGCTGAAGCAACTCACACTGTCAATGTTAACCTTGACTTGATAGTTTGCTGTCCACACATTCTTTTCCCAGTCCAACGTCCGTCTCACACGCCAAATTAAGCTGAAGAATACTTCAGTTTAGTTTAGTTTAGTTTAGTTTAGCTTTGTTTAGAGTTACGGCATGGAAAAGGACCTTTGGCCCACCGAGTCCATGCTGACCAGTGATCTCCCATTCGCCCAAGTTCTATCCTACACACTAGCATCAATTTACAGAAGCCAATTAACCTACAAACCTGCATGTCTTTGGAGTGTGGGAGGAAAACGGAACA
Source organism: Leucoraja erinaceus (assembly GCF_028641065.1). NCBI lineage: Eukaryota > Metazoa > Chordata > Chondrichthyes > Rajiformes > Rajidae > Leucoraja > Leucoraja erinaceus. Next base: position 22,502,279 of record NC_073389.1, on the reverse strand, counting down.
CCCGAAGAAAACCCACGCAGGTCACGGGAATAATGTACAAACTCCGTATGGACAACACCCTTAGTCAGGATCGAACCTGGTTCTCTGGCGCTGTGAGGCAGCAACTCTACAACAGCGGCAAAGGCTCATCATGGGTTAACCTATTCTTTCCTGGGATCCTTTGATTCAGTGTTGAGGTTGCAGCATCTTGAGCTGTTTACTGTAATTGAACTTACTGCTCTCTTCATTTTATCATTCTGTCAGTCAGCGCTGTTAAATCACCCCAATTCAGTTGCAGTATAAAATTGTGACATGTAGTACCAGTAAATAAGACTGTGCTACAAAAAAGATTGTTCTGTGCAAACTGGTCCTAAAAAAATGTGAAGAATGAGAAACCTAGATTTAAAAAAGAAATAATAAAAACTGACTATTGGAATCATCACTTAGACAGATTTTGCAAAGAACAAAAGGCACTCTGGAAAGTCTGTAACCAATAGAACATGGAGCATAGAACAGCACAGCACAGCACAGCACAGGCCCTTCAGCCCACAATGTCTGTGCCAAACATGATGCTATGATAAACGGATCTCATCTACCTGCACAGGATCCATATCCGTCCATTCACTGCATATTCATTTGCCAATCTGGTAACTACAACTCCCCCATCCCTTATCCCCCACAGTTCTCTTCCTCTCCCTCTCCCCTGTACCTCACATGGACTCCCGTCTATTTCTCCCCTCCCCCTCTCCTTCCCTACATTCCTGCCTGTAGCTTCACAATTTATCATCTTTCAATCCTTTTGCCTTTAACCTTCTAGAAACATAGAAATTAGGTGCAGGAGTAGGCCATTCGGCCCTTCAAGCCAACTCCGCCATTCAATATGATCATGGCTGTCTTTTAATCTTGGCCTTTGACCAACCATCTGCCTTTAAACCCCACCACACCCGCACACACCCGCACAAACACACACACACACACACACACATCAACCTATTACCTGCCAGGCTTCGTCCTGCCCCTCCCCTCTTCCAGGTTTCTTCCTCCCAACCCCACCACAATCAGTCTGAAGAAGGGTCTCGACCCGAAACATCACCTACCCATGTCTTCCATGTATGCTGCCTGATCCGCTGAGTTACTCCAGCACTTTGTGTCTTTTCTTTGGTAAACCATTATCTGCAGTTTCTTCTTTCTACCAAGGGAAGTAGGACTTTAAAGGCCAACACCATTTATGAATGGTGCTTGGCATTGTGTGAGTGAAGTAAAATTGAGTGAGATCCATTCTGGAATTGACACGTTTTATTTTAGCTCTTGTTTTAGAGTGTAACCAAATATCCTAACATGCTCCCATATATTTCTCTGAGCAAATTCTAATTTTGTCCTAATTTTGCATTAACAATTACCCAGCCTTGCTTTAGTTCCCTACATCAATGAGATCCGATTCCTTGGCTCCAGTATTTGTATTTATCCTTCCCCAGTCATTTGCAGTACAACCGACCACGGAGTGAACATATAAAAGAGAATATAGAACAGTACAGCATAGAAGCTGGCCCTTCAGCCCACAATGTCTGTGCTGAACATGTTGCCAAGATAAACTAATCACCTCCACTTGCATTGAATCCATATCCTTCAATACTTTGCATATCCATGTCCTATTCAACAGCCTCTTATACACCACTATCGTATCTGCCTCCACGACCACCTCTGGCAATGCATTCCAGGCACCCTCTACTCTGTATTAAAAAAATATATCTCCATTTTGGAGAAATATATCTCCATATCCCTGCACATCTCCTTTAAACTTTGCTCCTCTCACCGTAACATTTTGATTTCTCTGCCCTCAAAAATCTCTCTGGTGGTAATCTGGAAAACATTGGAAACGGAGGGACGTAGACTTTGAAACAGTCCCTTTGTTCCAGCATCCACAGATGCTGCCTGACCTTTGAATATTTCCAGCATCATCTGTGGCAAAATGGAGATATATTTCATTTTTCCCCACGCAGTTATCCTGATGGAAGTGGATAAATGCTTACTCTTTTACTGGCACAAGTCGAATGTAGATTTTTCCTGGTTTCAAAGGGCTCAGAAGTACATAGCTGAAAAGCTTTTGCATCACAATGTTCTCCCCATTGCCTCTGTGTCATTCATAATTTGAAATCCATCACCTTTGATGTCTCTATAAAAACTCATGGAATATAAGGGAATATCTGAAGGGCTGCAACATGTTGCTGCTTCTTTGTTGCTTCAATCATGATTTGTATTTTTTCCTGGATTGTTAATTCCGTTCACAGTGGAACTAAATCCAAGACATCCTCGGGGGAGATGAGCTCCACTCTCTCTCACTCTCTATGTATTCAGCTAGCTATCATTGTGCAGATCTGCGTTATCAAAAGCATGTTTGATTTTAAAGAGAATTTCCTCCCATTTATTTGAAAATAGACTGGAGCAATTAAAAGATCATTCTATCATATTGGAAGAATATTGCTGCAAAATTCTTCTCTGCAAGAAATCAATGAGATGGTCCAAAAATAACCGTTGCCAATAGATATCAAGTCTTCAATTTATTCATAAAATTATCCCTCAGTGTATTGAAATGAAGGCTTCTCTTCAAGAAGCAGAGAGCAAGTTTTGCTCCTTCTTTGTTCTTTACAAAGGAAGAAAAGAAAACTGAAGGGATGAACAATGATAATTCATTTTTATTAACTAACCTTCCACTACAATGCAAAAAATATTTAACTATCACACTCCCCTTTCATACTGCTTGAAACCATCTTTGATGAGAAGGCCAATTATGATTTCATCATGTCATCATAAGCCTTAGAGGCTCTGAACTAGCATGTTTGTTAGTTACACAAAAAAAACTCCAAAAAAACCCTCAGACGTAGGTATCGGGATAGACCATCCCCAGGTGATTTAATGGATTGGCTTGTGCAGGAGTGAACACTGATGTTTCAAATCTCACTCCACCAGGACTGCAATAACATCAGCAGCGAGGGTTGTGAATGTTTCGCTGGACCTCATCCTAGTGGCTGCAGGATGGTGAAACTAGCGAATTTCCAAATGTGTTATAATAAACCCATTTGCCAGACCGGGGGTATTTGCCAACACTATTTTTAGGTTCTAATTTTTAATTCCTCCTGGATGAGTGGGATTACTATTATCATCATTAAAAAGCACCAGCATGTTTCAATTTATGTCATGCTTTATTAAATTTCACTCATCCCTGGTCAACTGATGGCAGTGTATAACGCATGGACTTGTTTCCACGGCATGAAATCACAGAGCTTCAAAGTCTTCATGTAGTCACACATAGTCATTCATAGCAAAAGTATTTGAGTATAGGAGCAGGGAGGTTCTACTGCAGTTGTACACAGGGTCTTGGTGAGACCAGACCTGGAGTATTGCGTACAGTTTTGGTCTCCAAATCTGAGCAAATACATTATTGCCATAGAGGGAGGTTCACCAGACTGATTCCTGGGATGTCAGGACTTTCATATGAGGAAAGACTGGATAGACTAGGCTTGTGCTCACTAGAATTTAGGTGATTGAGGGGGGATCTTATAGAAATTTACAAAATTCTTAAGGGGTTGGACAGGCTAGATGCAGGAAGATTGTTCCCGATGTTGGGGAAGTCCAGGACAAGGGGTCACAGCTTAAGGATAGAGGGGAAATCCTTTAGGACGGAGATGAGAAAAACATTTTTCACACAGAGAGTGGTGAATCCCTGGAACTCTCTGCAACAGAAGATAGTTGAGGCCAGTTCATTGGTTATAGTTAAGAGGGAGTTAGATGTGGCCCTTGTGGCTAAAGGGATCAGAGGGTATGGAGAGAAGGCAGGTACGGGATACTGAGTTGGATGATCAGCCATGATCATATTGAATGGCAATGCAGGCTCGAAGGGCCGAATGGGAATTACGATGAGGGATTACGTGCCCTCTGCTCCCAACCCTCTCTCATATAGATCAGCTGGTAGTTCTAGGTTCTCGAATCTTACTACATTCAGTTCATCAACTGTTATCTGTGATTTCACACTGCTACTTTGAAGATTGACACGCATGCGGGCTGACGGCCTTCTTCACATAATCCCTCATTGTAACTCCTCATAAAATAAAGATCAAACTTCAAACTGGTAAGTTCTCGTTTAATCTTACTATTTCATTTCAAGGTGGGTGCCTGGGTGTGCGTGAGTGGCCTTTGCATGAGTACTGCTAGACCTATGGGCCGACAGGCCTTTTTCCAGGCTGTATGGCTCTATGACTTGCAACTTGTATCATTGCTCCAATTGCTTCACACCATTTCGGGATGAAGTGAGTGAAAAAGTAGGGGACACATGTGGAGCAAATGAAAATGGAGACCTGGAGAGAGGGAGAATGCTGAGACACAAAATGGTGAAATGCATTTATTAAAAAATCCACATTAGCAATAGGAAACATTTATTCATACAAAGGCAGTGACAATAAGGGAAACCTACATTGCAGAATTCCAGTTCATCGATGCAATAAAAATCTCTTCTACATGAAAATGTATTTCCAAATTGTAAACGATCTGGAAAGAAAGTGTGTGATATTCTACAATCACCTATATCACAGCTATAATTGCCTGTGTCTTTCTTCGCCCCCTCTTGACATTGCTTTCCTAATTAGGAATTGCTACATTAACATCCTATAGTTAATTTAACACGAAAAATGTCATGCTCTTCCAGTACATCGGAATCCAAAGTCATCTGCAAAGTGGAAAAAACCTCACTTCAAAATTCTACTCTTATGGCAGTGGGCAATTAAGATAATAAAGCAATATTCACTCATAAGACTTTGAAGCATAAAATATATTACTGTGATATCTTAGAACAGTTTGTTTTATGCAATAATAATATCGCATTAATATAAGATGGTTGGTATTATTGAAAAATCTGAAAATATCACAAAGCTCTACACTTTTAAATTGTGGAAAACTATTTGGGTGGCACGGTGGTGCAGCAGTAGAGTTGTCACCTTACAGCGCCAGAGACACGGGTTCGATCCTGACTACGGGTGCTTTGTATGTTCTCCTCGTGACCTGCGTGGGTTTTCTCCGGAAGCTCCACTTTCCTCCCACACTCCAAAGACGTACCGGTTTGTAGGCTGATTTGCTTTGTTAAATTGTAAATTGTCTCTAGTGTGTGTAGGATAGTGGTAGTGTGCCAACTTGGTGGGCTGTAGAGCCTGTTCCCACGATCATCATTAAACTAAAAAAATAAAATATTCCAATGTGATCCCAGTCTTTGACAATCTGTTAAAGCAGCTTGGTGTATTAGATTAGAAAAAATTCAAAAACAGAGACCTCAGTGATCCAGTTTGAATTGTTATTGAGTTCTCACATTAATTTTGTGAATAACCAAATTAGTTACGCCCATAAAAAATTAAAATCTACTTTTAGTTTCATCTCATAATAAGCGCTGATAACCTTTAAGAAATAATTGTTAATTTGCTGATAAGGATATTTAATATTCTTTCTAATCAGTTTTATTGTGATTAATATTAAGACTATTTTGTTTACTTAGGTTGATTTTTTAGGGGTAATTTCTCAATTTAGACTTCCCGTAGAAAGCACTACCTATTGAGAACACATTTTGGTATTTATTACGTTCATTTTTTCAATTATAATTTAAAAAAATCATAATCCAATGAAGGCTCTTGTCAGCAGCAAACAATATTGGAAAATTAATACTCGATGCAGTCATATTTCCATCAGTCTTCTGGTTCTTTTGTAGCTAACCCAAGCAAAGGCAAAATTTTACCACTTGAGATGCAAGAGAAAATCCTGGATTTGGTTTTCTATTAAAATCTAAAACCCTTTAAATCTTAAACTGACTGTAAAGCTGAGGGGAATCAATACTGTCAGTTCACTGTTGTGGTTTTCAGTTTGGGCATTGTGATGGCACTTTCAACAACTGATTAGCCCATTCTCTTGCTGGGATTGCTATCCACGGGGAATAGAGCTTCTTATAGATTTCCAAGTCTGTATAATCATCAGATGCAATTTATTACTGATTTTCTGTCTCCATTTTCCACCTGCGCAAAGTCTATAAGATAGTGCGTCCACAATATATTAGCATTAATTATAAAGATGCAGCAGGCAGAGGTAGCACAACATGGCAGCAGGATTGTGTCTGTTGACAGACCAGTCTATGAAAACTAATAAACGAATGTGATAATGGAGATCCAGGTTTATACAGCTATTGCACATATTGAATGCACAAAACATACAAACACGCACAAATTGAGAACAAGCCTAATCCCCCTTCAGCCTCTTCTGATATTCAATAAGATCGCGGATAATCTAAATGTGACTTGAACTACATGTTCCCAGCAAATCTTTGTAACCTTTCCCCACGTTTCAATCAAGAATCTATCTAACACTGCTTTAAAATATTCAAAGTCTCTGCTTCGATTGTCCTTTGAGGAAGAGAATCCGCAAGGCTCATGACGCACTGAGTAAAATTGATTTGCCTCGTCTCAGGATTAATTTGCTAATCTTTAATTTTTAAAGTGTTCCCTTGTCCTAGGTTTACCTCACGATGAAGCATCCTCTTGTGAAAATGCATACCTCCAGATTTAGGGACAATTTCTTCCCAGTTGTTTGTCAGGCAACTGAACTGTCCTCTCACTAGTAGAGAGTGGTCCTGACCTCCCATCTACCTCAGTGAAGACCCTTGGACTATATTGAATCGGACTTTAATGGACTTTATCTTGTACTAAACATTATTCCCTTTATTCTCTATCTGTAAACTATGAATGGTTTGACTGTAATCATGTATAGTCTTTTCGCCAACTGGATAACATGCAACAAAAGCTTTTAACTGTACCTTAGTACATGTGACAATAAATTAACCTAAACTAAACTAAACTCTTTGATATACCTCAAGGACTTCTGATTTTATGTTTCAGTCTTGTCCTTTCTCACACTTCTGCAGTTCAGCAGATACAAGCCTTGAGTGTCCAATACTTTTACAGCTTTTCTTAAAAAAGGAGACCAATTCTATAAAAAAAGACACAAAGTGCTGGAGTAACTGAAAGGGTCAGGCAGCATCTCTGGAGAACTTGGTTAGGTGACATTTCAGGTCAGGACATTTCTTCAGACTCTGTCAGGCTCTAAAACGTCACCCATTCATGTTCTTCAGCGATGCTGCCTGACCCTCTGAGTTACTCCAATACTTTGTGTCTTGTTTTTTATACCAGCATCTGCATTTCCTTGTTTCTAGACCAATTCAGTTTTTGAGATAGAGCGTGGGGACAGGCTCTTTGGCCCACTGAGTGTACAGCGACCAATGATCACGTGCACAATTCTACGTACAAGATACAAGATACAAGATACATTTATTCGTCACATGTGCCAGATGGCACAGTGAAATGAATTCCCATACAGCCATACTATAAAAATAAAGGACACAGCACACGATAGAATTTACCATAAAACATCCCCACACAGCAGAATCAGAGTTTCCCACTATGTGGGAAGGCACCAAAGTCAGTCTCTTCCTCTACAGTTCCCCGTGGTCAGGGCCTCCCCGTGCCCTCCGCAGTTGCCGCTACGGGCGGCCCGATGTCCAGGACCGCTCGCCGGGGTGTTGTAAGTCCGACGTCGGGGCTGCGGGACGTCCTCAGCGGCGTGGACACAGAGTCGGCCCCCTCCTACCGGAGTCAGCGGCTCCCAAAGTCCGCAGGCCGCGCCGGGTGGAGACTGCTGCTGTAGACCCTCTGCAAGGCACCCCAGGACTCCACGATGTTGTTCAGCGCCGCCCGCGTTGGAAACTCTCCGCACCAGAGCTCCACGATGTTGGAGCAACGGCCCATCGATCCGGAGCTCCAAACGGCGACCCAGGTAGGCATCGCCCGCTCGGCGGTGACTCCAGCGCTGCGCTGCCGCTGTAGCAGCCCTGGTCCGGTACTCAGTCCCCAGCAGGAAAGGACGCTCCGATCCAGCTGGTAGGCCGCGAGAGGGGGGGGGCAAGGACGCGACTCAGAGAAATAGTCACATCCCCGCCAGGAAGAGACTGGGAAACGGTTTCCCCCTTACCCTGCCCCCCTCCCCACATAGAAAAGTTAAAGTTTCCCCCAACACAAGACTTTAGACTAACTAAAAATAAAATAAAAGATTGAAATAACAGACACTGCTGTCAGTGCAGCGCCCCTAGATGATTTTTATGTTATCCCAGTTTTGAAATCTGCACATTAGGGACAATTTACCAAAGCCAATTAACCTACAAACCCGTATGTCTTTGGAATGTGGAACCTGGAGAAAACCCACGTGGTCACAGGGAGAATGTACAAACTCCATACAGACAGCATCCATAGTCAGGATTGAACCCAGGCCTCTGGCCCTGTTTGACAGCAACTCTACTGCTGCACCACTGTGCCACCCACTCTGTATATTGTCCTCAAGATGTGGCTTCAGCAACGCCGTGGGCAGTTGATGGACACTTTGATTGTTCTACATTCCGGACATCTGTAATATTCCACCATATAAATAACATGGAGACATGAGGCTGCAGATGCTGCAGGAGCTCAATGGTCAGGCAGCATTTATGGAGGGATATGGACAGATATGGACAGGTCTGGGCCCTCATTTAGACTGATGGAGTAGAGGAGGAGAGATAGCTGATAGAAAGATGTGAAGGCAAATGATAGATGGATACAGGTAGAGTGAGGTGGATGAGATGGGCAGGGAAGAGAACGGTGAACTAATGACCCGTGTTGGATCCTGACTATGGGTGCTGTTTGCACGTTCTCCCTCTGACCACATGGGTTTACTCTGGGTGCTCCGGTTTTCCCACACATTCCAAAGACATATAGTTTTGCAGGTTAAATGGTTTCTGTAAATTGTCCCTCGTGTTTAGGATAGAGCTAGTGTACAGGTGATCGCTGGTCGACTCGGACGCAGTGGGCTAGAGGGCCCGTTTCCGTGCTGTACCTCTAAACTAAACTATACTTATAACAACGATGGAAGATATTAAAAAAGTATAAAGATGTTACTACGGATATGTTGATGAAGTGGATTTAAGAGATCAACGTCTTTGCACGACAGAAAAAGAAAGATAAATAATTTCACATGTAAGGACACATTTTTCTTGTGCAACAAAGACTGAGTTTCAAATCTGGAATGTGTTGTTCCAAAACCCAAGACCTACAGCTAAACATTTAATGTTATTGAACATCATTTGACATGTCCTCTCAACCTTCATAATACGCATTGAACCGAGTGAACTTTATTCCTTAGAGCCATTGACAAGTCATTGTGACTTGAAGGAAAATTATTGGGTGTACGTGTCAGACAAAAGGCTCCAACAAAAGAAAGAAAAATGAAACTATTTCCTTCTTTCTTTGGATAATGCTGAAAAAGCACAATACATAAGCATTATCCAAAGAAAAAACGTAAATAGTTGCATTTCATCAATAGAAAGCAGTTTATATTGTCAACTGCAGAATCTGTATTTTACTAAGATGACACTTCAGTGATACATCACACCATTGTCCTATATAATTAGAAAGAGAAAGGAAAATATGTCATAAGGCCATGCATGCACAAAATGGGCACAAAAGATCTTAAATATAAATGAAAAAATCTGTTTGTACACGTACCTATTGCACAAAGTTGCTGCAAACATCTTCTTCATCTTGAATGTAAACATAATGTAGCTGGCACGTCAGTGAGTGTTGAAGGTGAACAAATCTCCGGGGATCTTACTTGCTGAGTCTTGAGAAAACTTCTCAGCTTCCTAAAAAGAAAGAGAAAGAGAAAAGATGAACTGATTTTCATTATTTCCTGAAAATACTGAAGCGATGCAACATAAAACAATTTCTCTTTCTGTACTATTTCTCTACAGGAATCAGTGTATGTTGGACAATAAGGCAGGAATTGTAAGGAACATAATTCAGCAGGGAAAGGTTAGTGTTTCTAAGCTCATAAATTATATGAGTAGAAAAATTAGGCCATTCGGCCCATCTGCTCCGCCATTCAATCATGGATGATCTATCTTTCCCTCTCAAAACCATTCTCCTGCCTTCTCCCCATAACACCTGACATTACTAATCAAGAATATGTCAATCTGCGCCTTAGAAATACCACCATAAACAAAGTTATAATTTGATTGCTAACAAGTGATTTAACTACAATAGGGCGCACAGGAGTAACTCAGCAGGTCAGGCAGCATCTCCTGAAAACATGGTCAGGTGACGTTTCGGGTCAAAATCCAGAGATGCTGCCTGATAGCCCTGTCCCACGGTACGAGTTCATTCCAAGCGCTCTCCCGAGTTTGCCCTGTTTTGAACTCGGAGATTTACGGTAATGGCCGCCCGTCAGTACTCGGGGCTCTCGTGGACATTTTTCAACATGTTGAAAAATCTTCACGAGTCTTCCCGAACTTATCTGCCGTTAGCGAGTATCCCCGAGTACCTGCCGTAAGCGTTATGAGCCGCTAAGAGACGTCCCTGAGCTCCGACATACCGTCTACTTTCATTCTCCATGCTTACCACGAGTTTGATTTGTTTTAAACTCGGGAAAGCTCTTGGAATGAACTCGTACTGTGAGACAGGGCTTTGACCCGTTGAGTTCCTCGAGCACTTTATGTCCTTCTGTGTAATCTAGCATCTGCAGTTCCTTGTTTATACATTCAGATTCAACTACAACATAGTTCCCTTCTGGAAATGAAGTGATGGACATACTTAGACACTTTAAATTTCAACAATGCATACAATCACCACAATAGCTCTGTAATTTCTTAATATGAATGGTTGACAGTCACTGTACACTTTCTGTGTTGTACAATTGTTCATTTGATTGCATTGCATTTTAAATCAATTAAAAAATATCCATTGCAATTCCTTCAGCCTAACCTCTTGCTTGTGTTGAATTACTGTTGCAGATCTTCAACCTGTCCACCATACCCTGTTCTAACAATGGCTTCAAGTTCCTGGATGTACATATCTCTGAAGATCTGTCCTGGACCCAGCAAATTGATGTAACCATAAAAAACGGCCATCAACACCTCTACTTTCTTAGAAGATTGATGAGATTTGGTGTGTCAACGAATACTCTCTTGAACCTCTACAAGTGTGCAGTGGGGAGCATATTGACTGATTGCATCATGACCTGGTTCGGCAACTCGAACGCCCAGGAACAAAGGAGATTCCTAAAGGAAAAGGTGGTGAACACTGCCCGGCCCCTCACGGTTACTGACCTCCCCACCATCGAAGAGGTGCTGCCTCAAAAAGGTAGCCAGCATCATCAGAAACCCACACCACACCTGGCAACACTCTCAGTTCACTCCTGCCATCGGGAGTGAAGGTATCGAAGTCTGAAAACTATGTCTTTCAGATTCAGGAACAGTTTCTTCCCAACAACCATCAGGATCTTCAATAATACAAGCACCAACTAAATTACAAATTACAAACTGTTTTACTAGCAATAGTGACTTTGGGCTATTGTTTTTGCCCTGATTTTTGTTTTAATTAATTGAACTCTTGTTCATTGTATTATCTATGAGTACTGTGTTTACAGACCTGTTATGGTGCTGCAAGTAAGAATTTAATTGTCTCTTTTTTGGTACATACGATAATTAAACACTCTTGTTTCTCTTGAGTCTTGACTCTTAGCCGCCATTTTGCATGTTGAAAGCCTAGAGCATTTGAAGTCATTCAGCTCATTAGTCATAAAATCCATATCGTTTACGGAAACAAAGAACTGCCGATAATAGTTTATAGCAAAGATAGACACAAAGTGCTGGAATAATTCAGCGGGTCAGGCATCATCTCCGGAGAACACGGATAAGTGACATTTCCGGTCGGGACCTTTATTCAGACTGGGTTCCAGACCTGTAACTGGAATCGGAAGAAGGATTCCAATCTGAAGTGGCAGCTACTCATGTTCTCCAGAGATGCTGCCTGACCTGCTGGGTTATTCCATCACTTTGTGTCTTTTTTTCCAATAGTAATTTTCAAGTGGAAAAACTGCAGGGTTATGAAAAACTGAGATGTTGAATTATTCTACCAAATGCAGCCTTCATTCTATGCTGCAGCTTTACATGGTTCTATAAAATGTTTAAACATAAAGCTGAGCAAAAATGTTTTATGCTCTGGTGCATTTGCCTCTGATAATGTATGTTGTTAAACATATGCTAATACTTTCAGTCAGTAAGATGTCTGTTAGAATGAATGTAACCTATCATTAACAACTTAACTACAGTATACTGCGCCATAGCCCAGACTATCTCTCATTGGACTTTACTAAACTTTATCTTGCACTAAACGTTATTTCCTTTAACCTGTATCTGTACACTGTGGACGCTTGATTGTAATCATGTACAGTCTTTCCACTGACTGGATAACACGCAACAAAAAGCTTTTCACTGTACCTCGGTACACGTGACACTAAACTAAACTAAATTAGCAAGTACATATTTGAAAAGAGTTTCTTGCATTACGTTGTTTACCACCAGAACTGAAGATGTTTACTGTACACTCTGGTTTACTGGTTGTGAGACATAATTAATTTAAGCCTTTCAACAAAAATGCTAGTCTTCACAACAACACGCAAATTGTTCTGACTCTGCACTTACTGTCCTGACAGGATTATACAATATGTAATAACGGTATGCACATAATTGGTTCAGAAAAAAAGTATAATTAATATTATGCAAACTAATAACTACATTGGTAGTGTTATGCCAGTAGATGTATTTTTCTTTCCAGAGATTATCATAACAGAGTTTCCTAGATTTTTCACTTTAAAGTTTAGGGCGGCACTTTGGGGCAGCACAGTGGTGCAGCGATAGAGTTGCTGCTTTACGGCGCTCGCAGCACCGGAGAACCGGCGTCAATCCCAACTACGGGTGCTGTCTGTACGGAGTTTGTACGCTCTCCCCGTGACCGTGTGGGTTTTCTCCGAGATCTTCGGTTTCCTCCCACACTCCAAAGGCATAAAGGTTTGTAGGTTAATGGGCTTGGTTAAAGTGTAAAACGAATTGCTCCAAATGTGTGTAGGGAGGTGTTAATGTGCGGGGATCGCTGGTCGGCACGGACTTAGTGGGCCGAAGGGCTTGTATTTGCGCTGTGTCTCTAAACTAAAACTAAAAAGTTACATCAGTAATTTGAATTGCTACACTCTTAACAGTGGATGTTAACTGAGGGCAATAAATTCAACTTTGAGTGTGACGATTGTTGGTTGCTAGGTGTTTCAGAAAGTGTGAGTGCTGTGTATGACAGGTTGGTGTTTGCATGCTGATTATTAGATTGCTATTGGGAAACCAACAGTGGGATGGTCGTGGAGGGTGAATGGCAGATATGTGGTGAGGTGTTATGTCAGCAGATTGGGGTGGTTGGATGAAGGTTGAGTGAGCAGGTTGGGAGTCAGCGGGCTAGGCATCAGGAACATCACTGACCCTCATTCAGCCCATCAAGTCTCCTCCGTCATACAATCAATGCTGGTCTCTCTTTCCATCTCAACCCCATTCTCCTGCCTTCTCCACATAACCTCTGACACCCATACTAATCAAGAATCTATCTCTCTGCTTTAAAAACATCAATTGATTTGGTCTCCACAATGAATTCCACAGATTCACCACTAAAGAAACACCACTACAGATTCACTAAAGAGATTCATTCTCATCTCCTTCCTAAAGGAACATCCTTTTCTTCTGAGGCTATGAACTCTAATACTAGACTCTCCCACTAGTTGGAACATCCTCTCCACATCCACACTTTCCAAGCCTTTCACTATTCTTTAAGTTTCAATGAGGTGACCCCTCATCCTTATAAACTCCAACGAGTACATGCCCAGCGCCGTCAAACGCACATCATATGTTAACACACTTATTCCTGGGATCATTCTCATGACCTTGAGTGTGAAGAAGTAGGTGTGGAGACACAAGGAACTGCAGATGCTGAGATCTTTGTGTAAAACACAAAGTGCTGGGGTAACTCAACAAGTTAGGTGGCTTCTCTCGAGGATGTGGATAGGTGACGTTTCTTCAGGCTGATTGTTGTGGGGGGGGTGGGGGTAGGAAAACTGACAAGCAGGTGACGATGGAACAAAGCCTGGCAAGGGATAGGTGGATTCAGATGAGGGGGGTTGGTTGATTGGCAGATGGGTGGAAAAAGGCTCGAGAAGAAAATGAATCGAGAAGAGACAACAAGGCGACAAAAGGGTGTCAGATCAGGAGAAGGAGAAGTGAAATGTAAAGCTAGATTAATGGATATAGGTGGAAAAAGACTGGGGGTTGGGGAAGAGAAAGGGGGTGCGGATGGGATTGAGGATGAAATGGGTGCACAGGATGGTAGGGGGGCCAAGGAAGGAGAAGTGGGAAAAAAATGAGGGTTCTACCCAAAATTGAAGAATTCAGTGTTCATACTGTTCCATGCCCCAGAGGGGGGCATGGAGGAAATGGGAGCACCCGGAGGATACCCACACGGGAGAAGGCACACACTCCACAGAGACAGCACCCGAGGTCAGGATCAAACCTGGGTCTCTGGCACTGCAAAGAAGCAGCTCTAATCCACACCCAGATACAATGAAGGGATAACAATTGCCCATTATCCTTGCTGTAAATGTCGACTAAAATCGTGGATCATGTGTAATTAGGAGAATAGGAGGTTTCAACACAATGTAATAATTACTACTGAACAAGCTGAAAAGTTATATTTATGATGATGAAATGTAATTCAGTGAGAAGCAAGTTAATGATGCAGATTTTTAGGAAATAGTTTTTTGGTTTTGCCTATTACATCTTTTCTTTAATCCCATGTGCACACCCCTTATTTAATTTGCTCTATGTTCCTGCTTGGCAGTCTGTGTATCTCCAGAAGCATTATTCTGATTTTATTTCTGTTGCATCTTCTGATTTTGTAGATTGCCTGCTGAGGATGCCACTGGGATCATAACCAGAAATGCCTGTCTCCAAACACAAGCCAAGTCTTGGGGCCACTGAACATGAGGTGAAGAGTGAAAGCAAATCCTTTGCTCCTTGGTGCGGAATCTGGGCTATTATCTTACCTAGCAGCATTATGATGTAAGTGCAACAGCATTGATTTCCTTGTGACAGATGTGCAGACTAGACAAGAACCAAAAAAATAATTAGAATGAAAATAAAAATAATTAGAACATGGAACAGTACAGCACAAGAATAGGCCCTTCTGCCCACAATATCTGTGCCAAACGTGATGCCAAGTCCAATCCTTAATAATCCATACCCCTCCATTCCCTGCATATCCATATGCCCATCCAAACATCTCTTAAATGTCACTATCTGCCTCACCCAATACCCCTGACATTCATCACCCTCTGTAGGAAAATTTTAGTTTATCATTTAATGGTTTATTAACAAAACGCTTTTCCCTGTACCTCGGTATATGTGACAATAGAAAACTTGCCCTGAACGTCTCCTTTAAACTTTGCGATACGATATGATAGAACTTTATTTATGCCATGAGGGACATTGGTCTGCGAACAATCATAAAACACAACCAGATACATGAAACATGAAATTAAAATGATGAGTGGAAAGTCCAGGATTGGGGATGTGCAAAGATTGGGGAAGGGGAAGGGGAGTCAGTCTACCCCATGACAGAAAGGAGAGGAGTTGTACAGTTTGCTAGCCTCGGGGGAAAAAGGATCTCCTGTGGCATTCTGTGCTGCATCTTGGTGGAACCAGTCTGTTGCTGAAGGTGCTCCTCAGGTTGACCAGTGTGTCATGGTGTTATATGAGAATTTTGCCCAAACAGTCTGTGACCCATAATGCTGTGGCAGCGGGCGCTACATTTAGAACCCATAGCGCTGCAGCCGACAGCGCTTTGTTTAAATTCCCATGCATTAAGCCGACAGCACTCTGTTTAAACTTTTGCATGCCAAACCGGCAGCACAGTGTGTATTACCTCTATGCACTGTCTGTAGCGCTGTGTGTATTGCTTTATGCGCCAGTCTGCGGCTGATAGCACTTTGTTTCCAAAGGGAGGGGGAGCCTTGCTCGGATGCAGTCCCCTGACATTGCTTGTAGTTTGAATTTGGGAGCAGCGCTATTGGCCAGGACTTACTGGTGGTTATTTACTGCTTTCTGTCTGTATAAAGGCAGGAGACGGGAAGCCATTAGGTAGTTCGTGTAGGAGAGGGTTCACCGACGGGCTGGGTTGCGATCAACGCCACGGACAGAGGCCGAGAGAGAGGGAGGTGTGCTGCTGTAAGATGGGCCCCACACATACCGAGATACGTACTATTTTTGTTCTCGCTCTTTTGCAATAAATCTGATTTGTAACTTAACGGACGAGTGTGCCTTTTTTCTGTTCTACTAGTCAGATCCTTGAACCTGTTCCCTTGTAACACATGAAGGGGGTGAGCTGCATTGTTCAAGATGCTCTGCAGTTTGAGGAGCATCCTCCCCTCCGAGACCTCCTCCTATGAATCCAACTCCACCCCCAGGATGAAGCCAGCCTTCCTGATGAGCTTGTTGGTGTCTACGGCCTTCACCCTCCTGCCCCAGCACACAACAGCGAAGAAGACGGCAGTGGCCAGATGGTACTGCTCTTGTCACCTTAAAGTTATGCCATCTAGTATTTGACTGTCTATCCTATTTACGTCTCTAATAATTTTATATCCCTATCAAATCTCCCTGCATCCCTGCCATTCTAAGGAAATCAATCCAAGTCTGTCCATCCTCTCACTGTAGCTAATACCACCTAATCCAGGCAACATTCTGGTAAACCTACTACACTTGGCACATTTGGTTTTAAACATACATTAATCCATTGAACTCAATTCACTTGAATCTGGCATAAATACAGCTTTCCCTGGGGAAAAATAAATCCAATTTACTTCCCTTCCTTAACATAATTTGTTTTTCCTTCCTAATATTTAAAAGGCGCAGAGGGGAAAGGAACGGCACATCTATGAAT
This sequence comes from Leucoraja erinaceus, assembly GCF_028641065.1. Lineage (NCBI taxonomy): Eukaryota > Metazoa > Chordata > Chondrichthyes > Rajiformes > Rajidae > Leucoraja > Leucoraja erinaceus. The sequence continues at coordinate 22,485,387 of NC_073389.1, read as the reverse complement.
TTAACAGCTAACACAATACCTTTACAATATAGTCTGTAATGTGTGAATCACGAGGAATATATTATTATTCTCCCATAAATAGTTTATTGATAACGTGCAAACTATTATGATTTGATTCTCCCCAATAAAATCGAGTACATGTCTTTCTCTTTAGACTAAGACAACTCCACTGAGAGAGAGAATTTTACTGGGATTTACAAGAGATTTTCCGTCTTAGGTTTTGGGACCTGCCAATAATAATCAACCAGAGGAGCCTATTTGGTTTTCAAATATTTTCACAGACTGTTAGTTTTGGCGTTAAAAAGTTTATAGTCTGGAACTCTGCTCAATTGAGATTTCCAAACACACTTCTGACTGCTTTAATAGATCAAAATAATCTATGAAAGGATATTAAATGGTGTGTGCAGAAAAAAAGACAAGGTTCACAAGTTCACAAGAATCAAACCTCGCTGTATACAAGCATCCACTTCCTTGACAAGATTAAAACCGTGGGATGCACACGTCAAGTTGTCCCAAGGCAAAATTTCTAAGTATATTAAGTGAAGAACATTGGGTTATATGAGATGATATCTAACAGTATAATAATGTTTATATATGTTACAAGCCATAGATCACTGAAACCGATTCTTTAGCCACATCAACCATCAAGTATCATCCACACTAATTCCACTATCTATCTGTTATCTCTCCCTCCTCACCTCTCCCCCTCTCCCCCCGCACACACACACACACTAAGTCATCCTGCCACCCAACAACATTTAAAGCAATTTACAGAAGCCATTTAATCAAAATATGTCCCTTGACCTCCACCTATTGCAACTGCAGTTGATCTGGAAGCCCATTAGGGAATTTGAGCATAAGGTTTAAATAAAGATAGAGATTGCCTCTCAATAATGCAAACATATCAGCAATACTCAAAATACACTCATCTCCTCATTATCGGAAGAAAATGTTAAATAGTAAATGTGCATGTGAAGTTGCAAAGAGTAACAATTTTACTACTGAGTCTGAAGAAGGGTCCCGGCCCGAATTGCTGCCTATCCATGTCCTCCGGAGATGCTGCCTGGCCCACTGAATTACTCCAGCACTTTATATTCTAGGCAAGATTTGAGCATCTGCAGTTCCTTGTGTCAACAATGTTATTGTTCCAGTCACGGGGCGAATGACAATCAAACAAACTTGAATCTTTCCTCTTAAAATTATTATAAGCCTTTAGCTTATATTTAACATTTGATTTGACCATTACAGCACGATTAAACATTGAAATATCTTCATATGGGTCCATTTTAAACAATCTGGATAACACACAGCCATTTTCCAGTTTTTACACTTGTTTTTCAGTATTAAAAATGAAAATATTATGTTGTTCACAGTATAATTATAAGGAAACATAATATTAAAAAATGTCTGTTCATTCAAAAAAAAAAATAGAATGGATGTCTTTAAAGTGAATGCTCTCTTTGGTGAGAAGAGAATAATGCAACACTGCTTTTTATTGCTTAAACTTTATAAGCTTTGATTAATGTATTCCGATGGTTATGCAATTCAATCAGGCATCCAGCATCAATTTTAGTAAAAATAAATGCCAAGGCAAAGTATGTAATTGTAATTGTAATTAATTTATTAGCCAAGTATGTAAACATACAAGGAATTTGGAACAAGAAAAGTATGTTGCCCTGAAAATGTCCATGACGTATTATTTTACATGAAACAGGCTGAAGGATAAATTCTGAAAGATCACTTGGATAAAACATGGTTTACTGTGCTTATTACCTATATCAGCTTTAACAGGCATGTTGACGCTTGACTTTGGACATAAATATTACACAACATATCAATGTGGAACAAATTTAACAGAGCAAATCTGTTACAACCAGGTCCACTCATTCTTTTAATCCTTTACTGCCATGTAAGCTTACGGTGCTAATATCCTAGTTCTGGATGACATCTAAAAATTAACATTTGAATAATTTATTTACCATAATATCTCAGTGGATATTTTGCTCATAAATTACTCCAGTTCTCAATTTAAATGTATTACTGCAGTATTCAAGATCTTATAATAGGATAGAATTCCTCAGGGACTTAAACATCTCTAACCTCTGACTTTGCCTATTAACTCTTTGGAGATACTTCCAAGTGAAGCAATGTTATGTAAAGGCAGAGTGATGCTGTGATAAATTAAAATAAGTAACAATAATTCAGATATTCCCTGAAATGTCTTTGTTTCAACATCCATAGTAAATATTTATTCCTCCATTTTTTTTGTATGTAGAGGAGACCTGATGGCAATTTGACCAAGATAGAATTGATAGGAAGGAACTGCAGATGCTGGTTTATACTGAAGATAGACACAAACTGCTGGAGAAATAGAGGTTCAGGCAGCATCTCTGGGGGAAAAAGGAATAGGCAATATTTCAGATTGGAACTTTTCTTCAGACTGAAAGGTTCAATCTTTCGGGTGAGGCCACTCAGCGGTGCTGTATCTCTAAACAAATCTCTGATTGCCAGTTAAAATGGGCTATACATTTAGATAATCTATACATAACTAAAACTCTGATCTTGTTATATTCTGGTTTGGAGGTCATTCTATTTGCGCAAAAACGGTTCACGATAGCGCTACGATTTTTTACCAGTTCAGTCACCGTTCTCCTCTGCTGCAATTGCACCAAGTTTCATTCCGATCGGTTGAATGTCGTAAAATTTAGCGAGGTTTAAAAATCTTTAAAACCGCGCATGTGGAGATCGAACTCGTCTCCTGCCTTCCAGCGCTGCACGGATTAGTCTCTTCCCCTGTCACTCCATGGGATGGTCCGCCCCTTCCTGCGCCATCGCATCTTTATTGGAGCTGAGGATGGCCGGCGGAGGTTTCCAACCAGACGTTCGGAGGGTCCCGAAGCAGCCCAGCCCCAAGCAGCCCAACCCCAAGCAGCAGCCCAGCGATGGAGGAGACCTGACCCAGCCAAGCCCAGCGTGGGAGACCCTGCCCAGTCAGAGACCCAGCCCGGAGTCGGAGATGTCGTCGATGTCGCCAAACGGAAAGCGGAGACTCTGATCCCAGCGAAGGAGAACGACCAGCGACCAGTGGCCGCTGTGAGTCCCCATCGCACCGCCAATTCCAGCCACTACCTCTCTGGTCCCCCTCACTGGCCCCTCCCCACCTCCCCTGTGATGCCCTCCTCTCCCCATGGCTCTTCCCCGTCTTTTCTCCGAGCTCACTCCCCCCCACCCACGCACCCCTCCCCCTCTGCACACACCCCCCCCCCCCACACACACCCCCACAAACACACCCCCCACACACATCCCCCCTCCACCGCACACCCTCACACACACCCCACACACACACCCCACACACACACCCCTACACACACACACACACCCACACAGACACACACACATACACACACACCCCCACACACACACACACACACACACACACACACCCCCACACGCACACCCCCACACACACACACACACACACACCCCCACACACACCCCCCACACACACATCCCCCACACACACACCCCCATGCACACACCCCACCGCCCACACCCTGCTGCCCACATCCCCTGCCCCTACAAACCCTGCCCCCACAACCGCCTTCCCCCCCACACACCCCCCCCCCACACACCCCCTCCCACACACACACACACCTTCCCCTGCCCCCACACAGCCCCCCCCCCCCCCCCACCCCCCCCCCCCCCCCACACCCCCCTACACCCCCACAACCCCCCTCTCCCCCCCTCCTACCCCTCCCCATCCCCACACACACACCCCTCCCTCCCTTCCCACCCCACACTCCCCCCCCCACCCACACACCCCACTTCACCCCCTCCCCATCTCCCACACATAAAGAGGAGGGGTAAGTAGTGAGTGTGATGGGGGGGAGTGTGGGGTGGGAAGGGAGGAGGGGTGTGTGTGGACAGGGAGGGGTAGGAGGGGGGGAGAGGGTGGTGTGGGGAGAGGGGGTTGTGGGGATGAGGGGAAATGAACCGCACCTGCACAGTTAGAGGCTATGGGTGAATGGTGGAATATTGCGTTGGGGGAACTGGTGAGTGGTGAGATATTGCGTTGGGGAATGGGTTGCGTTGGGGGACCAGACCTCCCGTGTGACTGGGACCCAACCGGTCCAACTTAATCTAGTAAGTAATAAATCTCAGGCTCTCATTTTGTTTATGCCATTTAAAATGATAAATAATAAATCTTGTCTGAAGTGAATTGACTCCTTGGAAGAAGTACAGATGCTTCTAAGGGAAATCTGGAAAATCAGACAAGGGAAAAGAAAATAGAGTTTGACGCTGATAGATATAAATGAGAAAAATTGCGTGGTATTAAACTCTGGCATGGACGGGGTGGGTGCCAGGGGTTGAGGGGAGACCTTATAGAAGAATAGAAAACTATGAGAGGCGTAGATAGGGTAGACAGTCAGAACCTTTTTCCCAGAGTGGAAATGTCCAACACTAGAGGGCATAACTTTAAGGTGAGAGGGGCAAAGTTTAAAGGAGATATGCGAGCCATGTTTATTTTCACAGAGAATGGTGGGAGCCTGGAATGTATTGCATGTGGTGGTGGAGGCAGATACAATTGTAGCGTTTCGAAGCTTTTAGATAGGGACAGGGATATGAAGGGAATGGAGGAATATGGAACTCCTAGTGGCAGAGAAGATTACTTTAACTTGGCATCATATTCAGCATGGACATTGGGAGTCAAAAGGCTGGTTCCTGTGCTGTGCTAGAACTGTACTGTTCCATGTTCTATGTTCTACGACTGAGTGGTCCTGCTTCTAACTCAGGCGTTCCTAACCTTTTTCGTCCCATTTACCCCTGGTAACTTTAATAGCACATAACAATGTTATTTCACATATTTATGAACAACTAATGATGAACAGATACCGGTATACCAAAACCAAACATAGTCAGTCAATGAGAGAAAATATGTACAAATCCAGAATCAACAAATTTACCCCATGGGTAGGCAAATTTTACCCCCTGGAAATTTACTCCAGGTTAGGAACCTTTGTTCTAACTGAATATCCTTGTTTCCTCTCCAGAGTTCCATGATAAGGTCACAGTGACTGCAGTTGCTGGAATCTTGAGCAAAACACATAGTACAAGCGGAACCCAGCAAGTCAGGCAGCATCTGTGGAGGGAATGTACAGGTGACAATTTAGGCCGGGAACCTTCCTCAGAGCCGACCCAAAATGTTACCTGTCCCTTTTCTTCACAATGCTGCCTGACCCACTGTGCTCCTCAAGTTCTTACAGCAGTTTATACACCGTAAACTGCTTCAGAAATTTGAACCCTTTAAAAACCCTGCCTGTGTTCAAACATGAAAGAGATGCACTAATTCAATAGTAACATAACCCGATCACAGGGGAAATGAAGCAGGAACAAAAGGCAAGATTTTAAATTAAGTTTAAGTTTGGCTTGGTTGAGTGGTGGATCAAATGCATCCATGAATGACCTGTAAGAGTTCTGACCCTAAAATGTAATTTAGTGCACATCCGAGGCGCACATAATTTAATTAAATATTCCTTGATAAACAATAAGCAGAATCAAAACAGGCAGCTGCGGAATGCAGACCAGAAACCATGGTGCGATGCATAATAGTAAGATTAAACGAGAACTTACCAGTTTGAAGTTTGATCTGTATTTTATGAGGAGTTACGATGAGGGATTACGTGAAGAAGCCCGTCCCAGGACGCGTAGCGGCATACTTCAAAGCAGCGGTGTGGAATCACAGAAAGACACAAGTATTTGAAGTAACATAGTAAAGAACAAAGAGACATCCATTATCAGTTTGATCCATGTAATGAGGGTGGGAGCGGAGGGCACGTAATCCCTCATCGTAACTCCTCATAAAATACAGATCAAACTTCAAACTGGTAAGTTCTCGTTTAATCTTACTATTTTACTTCGGAGTCACGTGAGTGATTCCGTGAAGATTTCAAAGCTCTGTGATTTCAAACCGTGTAACAGTTTTACTACACTCACTGCCGAAGTCTTTGAGGGAGGAAGTGTGTATCGTAACCAACCAATGATTCTGTTATAGAAAACCCAATGGTATTTTACAATAGACACTGAAGAAATTTAATGCTCCCTTTGGCTAATCTGAATATTTGCAGATTGGAATCTTTCCTGCAAATGAAAAACAGGTTTTGTCAACAGTTTATAATAAATTATTTCTCTCTGAACGTTTTACCCCCACTATTCTGCTGGAGCCAGGATGTGGTTTATAGGTACGTCCATTCTTTTGCCGTTGACGTGGAAGCTTCTCCTGTGGGATGACAACTTTGACATGTTAGTTCTATCCCAAGAGCTTTAACCTGCTTGAGCCATTTCAAAAAAGGCTTGTTACCCGACCACAAGGTTTTTTGTAACCAACCCACAAGGCTTTTCATCTCCCTCGCATAAGTAGGTTGTGTCTATGTAAGGTAAAAAAAGGGTCTTGGTACATTACCGTGTTCTCTGGCGGGTAAGCCCGGATTTTATGACTGGATAAAGTATTCCTGGTCTGGTTTGACCATTCCCTGGACAAATGATAGAGATCTGGTCTGAAGCTGTGAGCATGGTGTCCAGTTGAAATAGGAGTAGTGACTGGACCCTCTGTGCTGCTCCATGTGCCTTTAACATATGTTTTAGTGCATAGAAGGTTCAGGTTTTGGACTCTGGCTGGTGGGATCCCCTGAAGTGTGGTTAACCACTGTGACATCCCATATATAGGTGTACATTGTCTAGGGGTTTAGAGTTTTAATACCCTTCATTACCACCAGCCAGTGACCCCATGGCCTGTTGTCCTGTAGCTGTTTTGAAAAAGAACAGGCAGGGCAATTCTAGCTGTGTTGATGGCACTGTAGCCGAATCCTTCATCATGATGAAGGTTCTCCAGGAATTCCAGTTCGTAGTACCTGATTCGGATGAGTAGGTTTTCCCCTTTATCCTTGCAGTACTTCTCTTGATGCTGGACAAGTGTTGTAGTCCAGTGGATGTTCAAAAGGATGCTGACATGGTGTCGATTATTCAGTATAACAATCCCAGTCCCAGAGGTTTGCGCAGAATCTGCAGCTCAGGAGCTTATTTCTCATGGCACAGTAGATTTGTGCCCGGCTCCGATATTAATAATTCTGGGTACTGGAAAAACACCATCCAAGTTCCAACAACCATATCATGGCTTGAAGTGAAACAAGGTCTGCGTAAGTCCGTCAGGTACTATCAAATACCTGAAGCAGAATCCTTTTGTACTGTGCGTTGTTCTCGATTGGTGAGGCAGAACGGAAAAATACATAAAATTAATTTCACCAATGCTGCGTGAACGCATTTGTCTATCAATATTATAAATACATTCTTGAATGACAACATGACCTATAGGCCAGAAAAGTTAATATATATAGCTGACGATCTTTCTGCTGGAACTATCTGTCCCAGAGAAATGTTTTAATGAGGATTCCACTGGCCCAGGGTCTGGTTTCCCCCCGCGACATACATAGGACCACCTGGTGATATAGCGTTAATGCAAATAATCGATATCAGTTTCACATTCCATTTTAATTATCATTGTCAGTGTACAGTACAGCGACAATGAAAATGCATTAATATCTGTTGCATCATATAGCTTGATAGTTTTGTTAAACTTTATATGAAAACATCTAATTGATGTTGTCCTTACTTTTATGTGACCTGGTGTCTGTCACCTTATTTTGCTTACCAGGCAGGTAAGTTGTTGATAGTCCAATACCTCTATGGATATACCATTGCCAAATTGTTTTGACCAACTTGTCATATGATACTGACTTTATGCTGCCATATGGTTAATATAGGCCACCTCCATAGTGTAGTCTTATTTATACCCATACATGCAAGTGCTTAAACTCATAATTTTCACCCGAGCCCCAGTATAAGTGGTAACCCCACCACTGTCTTTCTGATATTATTTCAGTGGGTAACTTCATGAGATGCTCAATGACAACCTATATGTTGATTTTGATACTAACATCTGAATCATGTAGACAGAAAATGGTACCATTTTCCCCCAATTACTCTGTTATATGTCGAGTAGTTGGTAGTTTGACCATTAATTTGTTCTTTGTTTGTGCCAATTCAACTATGTTGTCTCTTGGCAACATTAAAGTTACGTGGACTGAATTAATATGAAAGCCAAGATAGTCCAAGAAAGCGCTCTATTTGCTGGTAGGAACCAGACCCACCTACCTCCATGGTTATTGGCGGGGTTGTGTTTTTTCTTTTTGAGTGTTCTTCCCTGTCGATGTGCTGGCGATGTTGGGGGGAGGCGCATTTTCCAGGGGGTCCGCTGCAGGCCCTGACCTAAAAAGGTTTCTGGGGATAGTGCGGCCCCAAGCTTTGACCAGTCGCATATTCGGGACGCCGACTGGTAGATACAGTGGTGTGCTGCCGCCTGGGTGGAATGAAGAGCTTTGGTATGTTCGCTGCCGGTGGTGCCCTCATGAGGCTAAAGGTCTTAGACGCCTCCTCCATCTCTTTGAGCTGTTTGTTCAAGTCCTTCCCAAATAAAAAATGAGTCGGTCTCTACTGATGGAGTTTTGCATAATCCTGCAAATTTAGGATTGAGGGCCGGCCTGATGTTGTCTCTTCTCAGGTTATTCAGCTCATATTGTGTCGTGCACATGAGTGCCAGGACATCCTGTTGGTGAGTGGTCATCTCTACGGTCTCGACTCCCCGCGCATAGGCTGTTATAGCCGCCGTGAGGAGGCGAAGAATGCGCTGGAGTTTGACCTCCTGTGTCCGAATCGGTCGCCCCACGTTGCCCCATATTTGAGGATTGAGGCTCTTGACCTTGAGAGCCTCACAATTATCCGGGGCTGTGTGCTCCTCAAGCACTTGGGCGAGCACCTTCTCCTGCAGTGGTTTGTTGGAGAGATGGTTTATGCTGGCAGCCATCCTTGGCTCCAGTGTTGCTCCAACCCGTGGGGTAGCGACGAATCGGCTTAAGACCCCCAGCAGCTCTTCCTGCACACCCTGCTCTCTTTCGGCTCCTTCCGCCTGCCCCATACTCAGACCAGCCTGCCCCTGGTCACCGATGCTAACCTCCCATTCCTGGTCCGAGGTCGCAAAGGGAGGTGCCGGACTCAGCACCATGGAGGGGGCGCCTGTCCTGTCTGTCCGAGAGCGCTGCTGCTCTTGGTAGACCATCCCCTCCAATAGCTGCTGGATGCAGCTTAGGCGGCTGTCTCTCCCCCGCTTTGGGGTGGACATTTCCCCTCCCTCCGACGAATCGGAGACGACCGGCCGTTTGGCTTCCTAGCCCCTTTCCCAGTCCGCCGTGTAGGCTCTGGCGAGACTGGCTTGGCTCGGTCTCAGGGATAGCGAAAACCGCTCTACGAGCGACGCTGCCGCTGGTTGCTGCCCCGCTGGTAGAGTTGGAGCGGGGCAGTTCCTCTTTGCGAGTTCTGCGTTGTGTTCCTGAACTCTGTAATAAAACACAACTGCAAACTCACCTTTCCAATGCCCAAGAGTCGTTCCTGCAGCTCAGGCAGCTGTCTCTCCCCCTCCTGGGTGGAGAGACTTCCCAGTCCAATGTCGTTCCACTGCCGGGTTTTCCACACATCCAGCCCGCTCCCTTTTGCCGTTGACGTGGTCAGGTGCTAGCGGGCTGGCTCGGTCCCGATGTCGGGTTTGCGGACCGCCCGCTAAGCGGTCCTACCGCCTGTTGCTGCCCTGACTCTCTCTTGAGCGGGCAGGTGCAGCATATTTCCCCCCTCAGCCCCCAGCTGATGCTGGCGGGCTTGGTGCAGCGTCGGGAGCGGGCCACTGATTAGCAGACCTCGCTCTCCCTGTACTCGGGCTGCTGCTCACCTGCACTCGGGCTGCAGCGTACTCCACGCCAGCTCTGCACAGTGGGTTCCCCTAACGGCTCCGTAAATGTCGGAAGCCTCCTCCCACCCGCCTGCCTGTCTGCCTCACCTGGACAGTGCGTGGAGAGCGAGCGAGGGCTAAGGGGAACCCCCAACAGAGCGCTAGCGCCGTCTTCCAGCTGTCAGCTGTAGCCCCTGGGGAGATTTTCTCGGCACCGGCACAGGTCCCATTCATGGTCCGCCGGCGCTCTGTCTCCCTGGTAGCGTCTTTCCTCCCCTCCCTCGAACGGGAAACTCCTGCCAGAGTCCAAGGGGGCCGCTTGCACGTCCCTGCGGGAAAAAACAAGCAGACGCAAAGGGGCTGTAAAAGGAAAAGGTAAGTACTTACCTAAACTTAGATTCTCTCTCGTTTTCTTCGGGAGCCCTGACTCCCGGCTGCCGCTTTGCATGCCGAAAACGTAATGCCGCTACGCGTCCTGGGACGGGCTTCTTCACGGAATCACTCACGTGACTCCGAAGTAAAATTACAAGGGACTGTAGGCTGAATACTATAGAGTTCAAAACACAGGAAGCATTCACACTTCTGCCATCTTCTTCTTTTCGTGTCCATCTTGTTACGAATGTTGGCCTCACTGTCATCGTCCGTCCTGAAAAGGAAGCAAGATTCCAACGGCAATCAGTGGGAGCCATCACTTGTCGCAGTAGATCATGGTGGTAGCAGAATTAGCTCAGGAGACCTCCAGTTTCCAGCCCCATGACGTGGACACTTCTGCTATGGAGCCATATCTGCAATAATGTACCACACATACACCAAGCTCAGAAATATGGTAGATGCATGTGAAGCTTTCAGATAAATTGAAATATTTTGTTGATTTTCAAACTCTACAACACATAGAATAAATTAGAGTATTAAAATGCATTTGCTCTTCTCAATAGAAGTTTTTCTTCCCAAAAATTAATTGACATGTACATTTATTAAGAGCTGTGATAGTATTCTCTGCTTTGGCCACAATATGATCAGACTGAAGAAGGGTCTCGACCCAAAACATCACCCATTCCTTCTCTATAGAGATGCTGCCAGTCCTGCTGAGTTACTCCAGCATTTTGTGTCTATCTTCAATTAAAACCAGCATCTGCAGTTCTTCCCTTCACAAAATATATTACATATTAGAAGTGAAAGTGGTCTTCAGTAGTAAAAAATCAGGTAATAGGAAATTGTTTCCTTAGACGTTCATAAGTCATAGAAGCAAAATTAGGTCATTCGGCCCATCGAGTCCGCTCCGCCATTCAATCATGGCTGATCTATCTTTCCCTCTCAACCCCATTCTTTTTTGTCTTCTCCCCATAACCCATGACACCCTTACTAATCAAGTATTTTTTCAATTTCCACCTTAAAAATACCCAATGACTTGGCCTCCACAGCCATCTGTGTCAATGAATTCCAACAAAGGGTTCTGACCCAAAACACACTTATCCATTTTCTCCAGAAATGCTGCCTGACACACTGTTACTCCAGCATTTTGTGTCTATCTTTGGTATAAATCAGTATCTGCAGTTCCCTTATTATACAAAAGCAAAGTGGCTGCTTTACATTCCTTCCAACGATCTTTGCTATGACTTTTGTGCTGCCAAAACCAATTTCTTCTCTTTTATTTTCACAGCAAATGAAATGGTTTGACCTTTACAAATATTACGACATAACTTGCCATTTTTACTGTGTAATGTTAATTCTGAAATGCATAATTCTGATATATAGTATGGTTACAAAAGGGATATTTTTCTGCCAAATGTCTTAAACCTCTTAAAAATGGATTAAGATTATTTATTCTGGCGTATTTTTGTCAACTAGGAGACCATCATCTGGGACAGTAATGTACAGTATCTAACTGCCATAATCTTGTCCCCATTTTAGAGTCACCAAGCTGTTTATCTGTAGCAGACTGTGACCATCAATAAGGCACCAAAACATGCTTACATTTTATGGCAGTATTAAATATTTGTAGATGATTTTGTTCCTAGTAATCATAAAACTGCAACATTTTGCAGCATCTAATTATCGTTATTTTCTTTGAGATCATTGCTATGTCTACTCCACCATTCAAGCATGGCTGATCTATCTCTCCCTCCTAACCCCATTCTCTTGCCTTTGCCCCATAAGGGATTGATACAGATTCATCACCGATTTTCCAGCAACAGGCAGTCCGGCCCGTCTTTTAATCCAGGCAAAATCCACCCCTTCTGGAAATCCCCCCAAAAACGTGGCGCCTAGACCGGCGGCTGATCTTGTCCTCATTGGGACTTCCGCTGCCGATTGGTGGGTCAAATTTGCCCTTTGTGTCCAGGGCTCTGGAACGTTGACCCAGCCAGAGCTGGTAGATCCATTCCCATAGCCATGTTCTGAGGCTGACTTTGTGGGCCGATATCTCACCCCCCCCCCCCCCCCCCCAAGGCCGTGACCTCTGTTGGTCTGGCAAAACAGATAATGCAGAAATGCTTTGAAACTAAAAACGGGCCTTTAATTCATGAGCAATCCCTGACCATTAGCATGGCAGCTCTGCGATCCATTATAATGGCAAATCCTCCATTCAATGGGGTGGAAAGCCATCCTTCATAAATGGGTATGGAGAGACAGCTGTCTAGCGCACTTTACATGGCTTGGAAATCAATAAGCTAATGCAGTTTGAAAAATTGAGCAAGAGGCTTGGGAAGGGTTCAGGGACATACAAAAAGGGAACTAGACTGGCTACTGCTAAACACAGGTTGAGGAACACTCCTTGCTAAACCCTTAATAATAAGGCAACATTTACAACATTTGCAGAGCAAGTTTTTTTCACACAGAGGGCGGTGTGTGCCTGAAACCATGTTGCCACAGGGGGTGGTGGAGGAAGTTATAATAGTGCAGTTTAAGAGGTTTTAGTTTAATTTAGTTTAGTTTAGGGATACAATGTGGAAACAGGCACTTTGGCCCACTGTGTCCACGCTGACCAGCAATCACCCATACATTCGAGCCCAGCAGCGACTTCACCCCCTCCGAAGACTACGGAAAGCAGGCCTCCCCACCACACACCTACGGACTTTTTACAGGGGGACTGTTGAGAGCACACTGACATACGGCATCACTTCCTGGTTCGGGAGCTGCAAGGCGTACGAACGGCACCAACTGGACAGGATAGTGAAGACCGCAAGCAGGATTATTGGTGCTCCACTCCCCTTCCTGCTGGACATATACAAGAAGAGATGCATCAACAGAGCCATCTCCATCATCAAAGACCCTTACCACCTATCGCATGACTTTTTCACCATCCTCCCATCTGGGAAGAGGTACAGGAGCATCAGCTGCAAAACCAGCAGGATGCTCCTCAGCTTCTTCCCACAGGCTATAAGACTGTTAAATGAACTTTCCCCCCTGCCAAGTATCGCGCACAAACACCCCGCTGCCGGTCGGAACGGCTGTTGAATGTAATTGAATGTTATTAGAGGGTTAAATTGTTCATGACATGTATTTTAACTTTAATTGCTATTTATTTTGTAACGAAAACTGAATGGACACTGGTTGAGAAACGTTTTTTTGTTTCCTCTGAGTATGCGAATACTCAGGAAATGACAATAAAGATTTACAATTACAATTACAATTACAATTACTAGTTCACTCCTACACACACTAGGGATATTTTTTTACAGAAGCCAATTAACCTATAAACCTGCACGTCTTTGGAGTGTGGGAGGAAATCGGAGCACCTGGAGAAAACATATGTGGTCACAGGGAGAACGTATAAACTCTGTACAGACAGCACCTATAGTCAGGATCGAACCAGGTCTCTGGCGCTGAGGCAGCAACTCTACTGTTGCGCCGCCGTGCCGGATGATCGATGGTTAGCTGGGGGCTTTCACGTCCTGGACACCAGCAGCTCATTCTTGATCTCCCACACTCCTCTGCACCCTCTCCAGTACAGTAAACCCTCGTTATTACGGACTGCTTTATTACGGATTTTGGTTATAACGGAAGGACCTACCAACCTTCACTGCCACCGCTGGCCTGCACAATCTTCCCGGTTACTTTGTGGCCGGGCGTACTGCTGCCACCACCAGCCCACACAACTTCCTTAGCCGATTCCAGGCCATGCCTGCTCCCAACCCCCACCTGCACTCCGACCACCTGCGACCAATGGCTGCGACCAATGACTCTCCCGATCGCCATCTCACCCCCGGCCACCTACAGGCCGAGGCCGTCATCTCACCTGAATTTCAGGCCCAGTTCCAGACCAAGAATCGGAAGAGGATCCCAACCCAAAACATTACCTATACATGGTCTCCATAGATGCTGGCTGACCTGCTGAGTTACTCTAGCACTTTGTGTCCCTCTGTGTATTAACCAGCAACTGCAGTCCTTTGTTTCTACTGCTGATCATAATCTCGTACTCAGTTATAGCGGACAATCGGCAATAAGGGATGCCATTCCCCCCCCCTTCCTGGTTTGTTATAACGAAGGGTTACTGGATTTAAATTGAGGGTTTCATTGGGTAGTAATTAGTTAGTAGGTATTTGTGGTTTCATGGTCATCACATAAATGTCTGATCCATTTAAATGCACCGAGCCTGTTACAATGATGTTAAGTTGTAATTCAAACTTTAAGCCTAATTAAGATATGAACTGGAATAAGTGTGCTTGTGAGATCTAGTGGATAGAGTTATATTAATTCACATTGGACCATATTTCAATGAACAATGCCTGTTATTATTAATGCCCAAATCAGCTAGAAACTTGTTGCAAATAAACAACAAATTTCAAATCTCTATGCTGATCCCTATAGTGATTTTCATCACTAGCTTTGTGAAAATCGCTTCCTGTGATTTTCATGTCGTTACTGTATTTGCATGTAAATTGCTTATTAAATTTGCCAGAGAAAGCCATGTGCAATAATTAACAACACTAGGACTCTTTAAATATGATCTCTGTTTAGAACTATCAATTGAATCCTCATTTAAAGAACGTGAACAAGTCTGGATTCTCATTTCATCAATATGTCAATTATTTCAGATTTTAAAATGGAACAATTTCTTTTCTTTGTTTGCCAAGGTTTCTTTTGCTTGTCTCTCTTCTCTCTCTCTCTCTCTCTCTCTCTTTTTCCCAGTTTCTCTTCCAAGATCGTTCTTCCTCTATTTCTCCCACTGTATGAGATTTGACGTGCAATTCACCCACTGTGATTAATTCTCTCCTCCTTTAATCTGCTTATTCCTCAGTTCTTGAATCCCAGTGGAGTTGGAGGTACACACTATTTGTCTGATTGCTCACCTAGATCCCAGATGTCCAGCTGCTTTTGCAGTACCATTTTCAGCTTGCCTTACATGAGATTTGTAAGCAAAGCATTTTACAATCCTTATACATATGAATACATCGAAATAATAGCAACTACCTCACAATGTCCGACTTCATCAAATTTTGATCCGTATTGTTTTATTACCAACAGTTACCAGGGCGGCACAGTGGTGCAGCGGTTGAGTTGCTGCCTTACAACACCAGAGACCCAGGTGCGATCCTGACTAAGGGTGCTGACTGTGCAGAGTTTGTACGTTCGCCCTGTGACCGCATGGGTTTTCTCAAAAGGTCCAGGTTTCCTCCCCCTTCCCAAAGACATACATGCTTGCAGGTTAATTGGTTTTAGTAAAATTGTAAATTGTCCCTCGCGTGTAGGATAGATAGAACTAATGTATGGGTGGTTGCTGGTCGGCGCGGACTCAGTAGGCCTAGGTGCTTGTTTCCATGCTGTATCTCAAAACTAAATTAAACTAATTATCAAGTATGTGATTTAAGTGTTTTGTTAGCAGTGGGCTAGTTGTTTAATTCAGCTGCTTGATACAAATCTGCGGCTTCACGGTTCAGCCAAGTTCTTGAGAAGATTAAGACAGTTGATTTTATTGCTCATTTTCAGTGCAATAAATATCTGAAGTACTTGACATTTACCCTTTCTCGTTTATAAATTTATAATGCCACTGGTACATATAGTAGTTCCTTGCTAGCACATTTTCTGAGATGGTTTAATAAACATAAACAAATAATTGTCACTTACTTCAGTTGACCAAAATCTAAAGCAAATCTTGAACCAGCTCCCATCAGACAAAATATATAGTAGCTTAAGTGTGAACCACCAAACGCAGGAATAGCGTATTCCCCTCTGATATCAGGCTTCTGAACAGTCATTCCAGAAGCTAGGATATTATCCAATTCACCTCTACCCCATTGCGGACATTGGACTATGTCTGTGGATCTGAAGTGCTTCAATGCTAAGAAATATATTTTGCACTAAGCAATGTATATACCCCTTGGCTCTACCTATTGTACTTGAGTTTGACGGCGCAGTGGCACAGCAATAAAGTTGCTGCTTTACAGCGCCAGAGACCCAGGTTCAATCCTGACTATGGATGCTGTCTGTACGGAGTTTGTACATTTTCCCTGTAACCACATGGATTTTCTCCGGATCTCCAATTTCACCCCACACTCCAAAGACAAGCAGGTTAATTAGCTTCTGTAAATTGTCTTTTGTGTGTAGGATGGAACTAGTTTAGTCTAGAGATATAGCCCGGAAACAGTCTGCAAGTCCACGCCGACCAGCTTTCCCCGTACACTAGCACTTTCCTAGACACTGGGAAAAACGTAATTTTTTTTTACCAAAGCTGAATTAACCTACAACCCTGTAGATCTTTGGAGTATGAGAGGAATATGGACCACCCGGTGAAAATCCATGCGGTCATGGGGAGAAAGTACAAAGCCCGTACAGACACCACCTGTAGCCAGGATTGAACCTGGGACTCTAGCGCTATAAGACAGCAACTCTACCGCTGTGCCTCCTTGCTGCCCTCTTACTAGTGTATGGGTGATCGCTGGCCAGCACAGACTCAGTGGGCCGAAGAGCCTGTTTCCATGCTATATCTCTAAACTAAACTGAACATGATTGTTTTTATATGTATACTATTAGCTGAGGTAACCGGATAGCCTGCAAAACAAATCTTTCCACTGTACCTCGATACGTAAGAATGAGAAATCTAGGCCTACACCTGAACCCATTTGTGGAGAATGTAGTGCAGTCAGTGGTTTGCTAATGAATTTGAGTTAGTTGAAATACATGCGTGGACTTTTCACTTGAAAAAAAATGTTATTGGCAGAGTTAAGAATAGATTATTTTAAGTAAGGGTAATTTAAAATATAACATAAAATTTTAAATTTCATTTTATTCCACGTCTGTTTAAATTTGAAAGACATGGTCTAATTTAATACACAATTGTCTAACACTAAAAGCAGATGTGGAGATGGTACCATCTGATTAACCCTTGCCTATGCTTAGAGTTGCAGACACAGAGTAATATTTAAAAAGACACAAAATGCTGGAGTAACTCAGTGGGTCAGGCAGCATCTCTGGACAACATGGATGGATAGGTGATTGTTCGGGTCGAGACCCTTCTTTGGCCAATTGTTGGCTAGGCAACAATTGGCCTACCAGGGCACCACTCTGCCTGAGGCCATTTGATGCTAGCCATGGTCTTGTCTCCCCTGTAGCCCTTCTTCCACGCCCCCCACCCCCCTCCCGCCACATTTTACTTTCAGTCTGAAGAAGGGTCCAGACCCGAAACACCACTGATCCTTTTTCTCCAGAGGTGCTGCCTGACCCGCTGAGTTATCCCAGCACTTTGTGTCTGTTTATGGATAGGAAGGATTTGAAGGGATATGAGCCAAATGCAGACAAATGGCAGCAGCCCAATATTCAGCATGGACAATATTCAGCATGGGGGGCCTGTTACTGTTCTATGACTCTGTGTCTCTCTAAATATTTTACAAAATACATAAGCTATTCTCACTCATTTAAGTTCACAAAAATCTAAAATACACTTTAATATACATGAATAATTGGAATATATTAATTATAATATAACTAATATAATTAATATTAGGGTTTTACAAAATAATCCAGGTTGGTCAAAATGCCTTGGAATTATTTCACTTGAAAAACTGGGTGTCCACTGAGTTCAGATAGATTATTTTAAAGGAGGGAGGATAATTTAAAATATAATATTGAATTTAAAATGTCATTGTCCCAGCAATGCTTAATTATTAAAGATACACTCATTTAAAATATAAAGGGTGAGGAATTTGCTATCATGTGAAAGTGAATGTGGGATTTCAGTAAATTATAAATCATAAACCGATCCATTGTACAGGAGTCATTGATGTATCCAATTAAATTAGTGCCCTTAAACAACAAAAGTCACTTCCAGTACTAGGCCACCGTTGCTATATAGCCACGGCTTTCTGCAGTATTCAATTGCCATCTGCATTAGCTACTTGGTAGCTGGCACCGTTTCATTAGAAATTTCTGTGTACATCTCAGTATCCTCTTCCACAATCAGCCGGCTGCCCAATGCATATAACCCAGAATACAATTGGGTCACTTTCTGCCATAAGCTCTTTGCACTATTCATTGTAATTTGGTCAGAAATGTAATGATATCTATACTATTACTAAAACTCTCATCTTGGCCACTTCTGGTTTGCTTTTGTTTTAAAATTTGCACAAAAACGGTATCCGTTGTCGTTCTCCTCTATTCCAACCCACCAAGTTTTGTTCCGATCGGTGGAATTATACAAAAGTTATGAAAGTTTAAAAAATCATGAGATCAGCAGATTGGTCTTCTCGCCTGTCAGTCACCATGAAGGTAACAGCCCTTCCGGCACCCGCTGGAGAATCCAAAGATAATCCTGATAGAGTCCGCAAGAGTGGAGTCGGAAAAGCTGGCTGTTGGAGTCGGAAAAGCTGGCTGTTGGAGTCGGAAAAGCTGCTGTGTGGGATCAGGAAAGCTGGCTGTGTGTAGTCGGAAAAGCCGGCTGTGTGGAGTCGGAAAAGCTGGCTGTGTGGAGTCAGGAAAGCCACTGTTTGGGATTTGGAAAGCCATTGTGTGGGGTCGGGAGGTGATGTGTGGGGTCGGGTAAGCCGCTGTGTGGGGTCGGGTAAGCCGCTGTGTGGAGTTGGGAGGTGCTGTGTGGTGCCGCGGCCGGTGGCCACTGAGTGGAGTCCCCCCACTCCCCCTCCTCTCCACACACCTCCCCTTAATTGTCATGAATCTGTTATTTTTTATCAAATGACAGAGGCGCCCTGACCCAAAACATTGCCTGGCCATTCTTTCTCCAGATGCCGGGTTTCTCACGGAGTTTCTCCAGCGTTTTGTGCTTTGCATTTATATCTAAAGATTGGATAAGCTAAAAAATAACGACACAAAACGCTGGATGCCAAAGATTAGCTGGCGCAGATTTGAGGTGAGGGGGCAAAGTTTAAAGGAGGTGTGCGAGACAAGATTTTTACAGAGAGTAATGGGTGCATGGAAATTTCTGGCAGGAATGGTGTTGAAGGCAGATACGATGGTGGCATTTATGAGGCTTTTGGATGGGCACATGGATACGCAGGGAATGGGAGGATATGGATCACATGCAGGCAGAGGAGGCTAGTTTAACTTGGCATCTTGTTCGGCAAGAATATCGTGGGCCCTGCGGTGTACTGTTCCATGTTCCATGATCTATTTTCTTAATTTCCTCCATACATTTGCCACGTTTATGAAACTCTATGTAACTCTTCCTAAACCTTCTTCTTTTACTCAGTGTCTATTCAGGTCTGATCAATGCAAACCTAAATATAGATAGATATGCCATTTATTGTCACTAGACATGCACAATGAGATTAAAAGCAGCTCGTACTCAGTGCATACATATAATTTAGTACAAAAAACACGAAACAGAAAACAAAACAAAAGGTGGAGGGGGGGGGGGATAGGTGCACAATTCTGCGGCGCTATTGTGCCCCTATCCACCCCCCCCCCCCCTCCACCTTTTGTTTTGTTTTCTGTTTCTTGTTTTTTGTACTAAATTATATGTATGCACTGAGTACGAGCTGCTCTTAATCCTCAGCTTTTATATCCTCAGCTTTGTTAAACATTCTTGATAAAGGCAGCTTTTATTAATGTAAGTAGTTATTGTTATTGAAATAATAATTCCTTTTCAGACTTCCTTCTCAAACATTCTGCAAATGAAATTATAAATTGAACCTGGGAATAGGAAAAATCAAATTACAAATCAAGATTAATGAGCTCAATGGGAAATACATCCTTCCCATACCAGTGGGGCTTCTTCTTCTTATCGAGACCACACACAAGATTAGAAGTTGTTCAGCCAGAGCTGAACACAATAGTCGGCATCTGCATACAATGGTGTCTGGCTTGTCGCTTCTTGTGCGTGGTGGTGGAAAGATTGTTGGAAACAGGGCTGCGACATGAACGCTCTTTCCTTGACCCCACCAGTGGGCAAAGACTCATGATTGTTTTGAGCTGGGTTTTGATCATTTTTAATTTTTCATCTGATGATAGCTGTTTAAGTGTTCATCTCTTGATGGATATGAGCCAGTTGATAAAGGCGCAAGGGGAATACTCATCCTTGGTGTAAATAGATTTAGCTAATTGAACTTTCCAACAGACAACACATGGAACAACATACAGTACAAAAGGTTTATCCTCAAATGTTCTGCAGAGAGCTCTACAAAATCATATCTTTCTTCTGTCTGTCTATCATTTGACTTCCCAGCAAGTTAGGCATAAAACAATCTTGTTCAATGGCTAACCTGAGTATAATTAGACCAGCGGTCACCTTCCCCCAGATATCTAATAACTTAGATAGACACAAAGTGCTGGAGTAAATCAACGGGTCAGGCAGCATCTCTAGAGAAAAGGAATGGGTGACATTTCGTGTCAGAACCCTTCTTCACACTGAAAGTAGAGGTGGTGGGAAAATGGGCAGGGTGGGGGTGAGACTGGAGGTGAGAAAAGGTCAGAACACGTCCAAGCTGGTAACATATGACCTCAGGAAGAGTGGAGTCTATTGTTGGCTGGAGATGTGCCAACGAAAGGGATACAAGGATGTGAAGAATGGAACTGGTAGCACGATTCGGGTGGAGAAGGCAGGGGAGGAGAATGCAGGAATTACTTGAAATTAGAGAAATCAATGTTCATTCCGTTGGGTTGTAAGCTGCCCAAGCAAAATATGAAGTGCTGTCCTCTAATTTGTGTATGACCTCACTCTGACAGTGGAGGAGACAGTGTGGGAATGGGAAGGGAGTTAAAATGTTTAGGAATTGGGAGATCACATAGGCCAAGGCAGACTGATGAAATAAATTAATTTATTTCAACATATCTATAATTTTATTTCAATTAGATTATTCCTGCTATTTGTAGAACTTCCCTTTCTCCTTCCTTTATATCAACCATTCTTATATCTGAAGAAGGGTTCTGACTCGAAACATCACCTATTCCTTTTCTCCAGAGATGCTGCCTGACCCGCTGTTACTCCAGCATTTTGTGTCTCTCTTCAGTTTAAACCAGTATCTGCAGTTCCTTCCTGCACATTCTTTAGTAATGTCTTTCACCTAGGCCCGCTTGCTGACAACTGAATACATATCTTTTACTGTTTAAAAAGGCCAAGCAATGTAACGTTAAATAATAGATTCAACTTTCATTAAAAATGTGAGAATGAAATTTCACAAGTATTCAGTACTAATAAGTCCCACCAAAATTCTAAACTCATACATTCAATTATACCATGGATGGAGTAATGTAAGGTACGCTGGTGGACCAGGAATAAAGAGAGAGACTTGAAAACCTACAGTGAGTGTCTGAAAGTAAAACGCTGGCAACAACAGCAACTGCAAATAGAACAAAATCCTGATAAATTCAGTGGATCGGGCAGCATCTGTGGAGGGAATGGGCAGATGATATTTCGGGTTGTGATCCATCCTTAGAATCCCGATCCAAAATGTCGCCAGTCCATTCCCTCCACAGAGGTTGCATGATCCGCTGAGTTCCTCCAGCAAATTTAGTTTTGCTCAATATCTCAGCATCTGCTATCTCTTTACCACTTGATGTGCAGTGAATTTCATGTCAAAGTTAGTTTAGTTTAAAGATGCAGCACGGAAATAGGCCTGTAGTACCCAGCGATCACCCATACACTAGCACTATCATACACACCAGGAACAATTTACAATCTTTACTGAAGCCAACTAACCTACAAATCTCTACGTCCTTGGAGTGTGGGAGGAAATTGGAGCACCCGGGCAAAATCCATGCAGTCGTGCGGAGAACATTCAACATACAGCCATACAGACAGCACACATAGTTAGGATCGAACCTGGGTCACTGGCGCTGTAAGGCAGCAACTCTACTGCTGTGCCACCGTCTGAAGAATGGTCTAAACCCAAAACATCACATATCCACGTTTTCCAGAGATGCTGCCTGACCCGCTGAGTTACTCCAGCACTTTGGCTCTATCATCGGTATAAACCAGCATCTGCAGTTCCTTTTTACACATGAGGCATTTGAGGGATCACCAGTGTCTATGTGGCATTCCTGGCTGGTGTACATAAACCGGGTAATTTTATCCACTCATCTGCCACCAAGTGTAAACATCTCAACCAAAAAAATACTAATTAAATTCTGCAGATGGGTTTGGGATGATAGAACATCTGAATGGAAATTGTCCTATCAAAACCGCTTGAGTATTATTATCTGCTGAAAACAGCATTCAAAATGCTAAAAGGATCACTGCGCTGTAAATAATGTCATATTCAGAATGACATCTGCTTTCTCCACAGATAAATTAGCCAATTTCAGTTAATTGCTCAAAAACTATTGCATCTCTAACCTCTCTGCAGTTTAATAAAAGATTACTGACCTGAAGCATTAACTTTGTTGCTCTCTCCACAGTTGGCGCCTGAACTGCTGAGCCTTGCATTACTTTTACATCAGATTTCCAGCCCACCCATCATTTTGCTTTAGAATTGGTTTAATTCACTGCTATTTATTTTGTGTAAATGTCCCAACTGAAGAGATTCTTTCACCTTGTTCACCTTTATTTTTCTCTTGCACAAAACACAAACTGCTGGAGAAATTCACCAGTCAGACAGCATCTGTGAAGGGAATGGACTGGTCGGGTGGCCCAGTGGCGCAGTGGTAGAGTTTCTGCCGTACAGTGCCAGAGACCCGGGTGCTGCCTGGATGAAATTTGTACGTTCTCCCTCTGACCATGTTGGTTTTCTCCAGGTGCTCCGGTTTCCTCCACACTCCAGGTTTGTAGGTTAATTGGCTTCTGTAAAATATCCCTAGTGTGTTGGGTAGAACATGTTGGGTGATCGCTGGTAAGCGTAGACTCGGTGGAAAGAATGGCCTGTTTCTACGCTGTATCTCTACACTAAACTAAACTAAAACTAAGGTGTCATTTGGGGTCAGCACCCTTTCTCAGACTGATCATCGATCCAAAATGCCATCTGACTGTTCCCTGCACAGATGCTGCCTGACCCACTGAGTTCTTCCAGCACTTTGTGTTTTGCTCACGATTCCAGTAACTGCAGTCCTTCATGTCTCCATCTTTATTTTTCTCTTGGTTGGTCAGGTATCCACTAACGTTCACTTTCAAAGCCGCCTTGCAGTCGTCAGCTCCAATGTGTTCATTGTGCATTGCAACTTAACTGCTGCAAAAGGGCAGCTGGCAAAGCAACTGCCTCACAGCATCAGCAACCTAGGTTCAATCCTGATCTTGAATGCTGTCCGTGTGGTGTTTGCACGTTCTCAGTCAAGTTGATTAGTTAATTGGCCACTCTAAATTGCCCTTAGTATGTACGTGAGTGTGGTTAAAATCTGTGGGGAACTGATTATAAAGTGTGACCAATAAAGAAACTGGGTTTAATGTAGGATTACTATAAAAGGGAGTTTGATGGCGTGCAGTCGGTGGACAGTAGGGTTCTGATCCCTTTACATTTCCCCAGGCTCATGGCTTGCTCAGATTTGGCTTTATCACTAACATTTTCCTACTTCGAAAGAAAGGTCTTTAGACTTTACTTGAGACTTTAGACTTTAGACACTTGGGCAGCTTACAACCCAGCAGTATGAATATTGATTTCTCTCATTTCAAGTAACTCCTCTCTCTGAGTCCCTCCCCCTCTCTAGATGTCCGGTTAGTTTCACTGTACGTATCCCTTTGTTATCACCTCTTCCACAGCCAACAATGGACCATCGTGGGCTCCACTGTTCCTTGGTCATCGGTGCCAGCTCTGATTTGTTCTGTACATTTTCATCCCTCTAGTTTCCCACTTCCCTGACTCTCAATCTGAAGGAGGGTCTCGAACCGAAATGTCACCTATTCCTTTTCTCCAGAGATGCTGTCAGGTCAGGACCTGTTGGGTTACTCCAGCATTTTGTATCTATCTTCTCTGTACATTTATCTCTGGGTCTCGAGCAGTGGATGAAAGGCACTTCACTTTGATGATTGCCCCGTGTCACCAGACAAATTAGTTCTATCATTTTCCACTCTGTTCCCACAGGATATGACGCCACAACAGGAAACAATTCTCACCATTGCCATGAATTGTCAAAAAAACTCACCTTGGAAACATTTCATTAAGTTTCAAGTTGCCATCATGTTTCAAATTATTTTTGTGTGCTCATTCCATTCATTAAATGTACAGGAAAGAACTGCAGATGCTGGTTTAAACTGAAGATAGACACAAAATGCGGGAGTAACTCAGGCAGAATTTCTGGGTAGAAGGAATGGGTGACATTTCAGGTTGAGACCCTTTCGTGTTCACTATATGTTCTTTCACGTATGTTCATTATAGAAACATAGAAACATAGAAAATAGGTGCAGGAGTAAGCCATTCAGCCCTTTGAACCTGCACCGCCATTCAATATGATCATGGCTGATCATTAGAGCCAGGATGTTTGGCGCTAAAAATCTCTGAAATAGGCAGGCAAAAAGACAAAATAAAATTACAAAAAAGGCACGAAAAAGGCATTTATTGACTAAAAAGGCATGTATTTCCACCACCAAAATATGGTTAAAAATGATAATTATGAAGGTATACTACATTATTGCCTGGTTGCACATAGCTACTAGCATTTTTTTCAAATGATCTGGTGTTAAACTATGCCGTCAGACAGAATATGCTTCAGTTGTGAAAAACTTCTTTCTACCCCAGTTGAGGTGACTGGTGCATTCCTGAAACAAGCTACAAACTCTACATTCATGTTGATATCTTGTGCATTACAACTACCTTTGAGAAATTTAGCTATGTTTTGTACTTCTTCAAGATCTTTGTTAGCTAAACTCCCTCTCTCATATTTTCCTTGAATGTCTTTACCTACATCGTCAGGAACTTTAAGTACAAAGTAAAGGAAGTGAAGATGTAAACAACTGAGCAATAGTTGTGCTTTTTGACTTCTCCAATACTTCCGACGTCAAGAAATACTCCTTTGATGGTTGACCTGCCTCCAGTTTACCAATGACCACATTGGCAACATATCTCCCCACAGCATTGGTTGTCTCGTCTATTGAGATCCATATTTTGATGCATGCAACTTCATCTCTAATTTTCTGCACAACAATGTTGAAGTTGCTGTCAACATAATTTTTCTGTAATGATGACTCGCTCGGTAACATAGAAACATAGAAACATAGAAATTAGGTGCAGGAGTAGGCCATTTCGGCCCTTCGAGCCTGCACCGCCATTCAATATGATCATGGCTGATTTGTATCCCGTACCTGCCTTCTCTCCATACCCCTGAATTAGCCACAAGGGCCACATCTTAAATATAGCCAATGAACTGTGTTGCCTCAACTACCTTCTGTGGCAGAGTGTTCCAGAGATTCACCACTCTGCGTGAAAAGAGTTCTTCTCATCTCGGTTTTAAAGGATTTCCCCTTTATCCTTAAGCTGTGACCCTTTGTCCTGGACTTCCCTAACATCGGGAACAATCTTCCTGCATCTAGCCTGTCCAACCCCTTAAGAATTTAGTAAGTTTCTATAAGATCCCCTCTCAATCTTCTAAATTCTAGAGAGTATAAACCAAGTCTATCCAGTCTTTCTTCATAAGACAGTCCTGACATCCCAGGAATCAGTCTGGTGAACCGTCTCTGCACTCCCTCTATGGCAATAATGCCCTTCCTCAGATTTGGAGACCAAAACTGTACGCAATACTCCAGGTGTGGTCTCACCAAGACCCTGTACAACTGCAGTAGAACCTCTCTGCTCCTATACTCAAATCCTTTTGCAATGAAAGCTAACATACCATTCGCTTTCTTTACTGCCTGCTGCACCTGCATGCCTACCTTCAATGACTGGTGTACCATGACACCCAGGTCTCGCTGCATCTCCCCCTTTCCCAATCGGCCACCATTTAGATAATAGTCTGCTTTCCTATTTTTGCCACCAAAATGGATAACCTCACATTTATCCACATTATACTGCATCTGCCAAACATTTACCCACTCACCCAGCCTATCCAAGTCACCCTGCAGTCTCCTAGCATCCTCCTCACAGCTAACACTGCCCCCCAGCTTAGTGTCATCCGCAAACTTGGAGACATTGCCTTCAATTCCCTCATCCAGATCATTAATATATATTGTAAATAGCTGGGGTCCCAGTACTGAGCCTTGGGGTACCCCACTAGTCACTGCCTGCCATTGTGAAAAGGACCCGTTTACTCCTACTCTTTGCTTCCTGTTTGCCAGCCAGTTCTCTATCCACATCAATACTGAACCCCCAATGCCTTGTGCTTTAAGTTTGTATACTAATTTCTTATGTGGGACCTTGTCGAAAGCCTTCTGGAAGTCCAGATACACCACATCCACTGGTTCTCCCCTATCCACGCTACTAGTTAAATCCTCGAAAAATTCTATAAGATTCGTCAGACATGATTTACCTTTCGTAAATCCATGCTGACTTTGTCCAATGATTTCACCACTTTCCAAATGTGCTGCTATCCCATCTTTAATAACTGACTCTAGCAGTTTCCCCACTACCGATGTTAGACTAACTGGTCTGTAATTCCCCATTTTCTCTCTCCCTCCCTTGTTAAAAAGTGGGGTCACGTTTGCTACCCGCCAATCTTCAGGAACTACTCCAGAATCTAAAGAGTTTTGAAAGATTATTACTAATGCATCCACTATTTCTGGAGCTACTTCCTTAAGTACTCTGGGATGCAGCCTATCTGGCCCTGGGGATTTATCGGCCTTTAATCCATTCAATTTACCCAACACCACTTCCCGGCTAACCTGGATTTCACTCAATTCCTCCAACTCCTTTGACCCGCGGTCCCCTGCTATTTCCGGCAAATTATTTATGTCTTCCTTAGTGAAGACGGAACCAAAGTAGTTATTCAATTGGTCCGCCATATCCTTGTTCCCCATGATCAACTCACCTGTTTCTGACTGCAAGGGACCTACATTTGTTTTAACTAATCTCTTTCTTTTCACATATCTATAAAAAATTTTGCAGTCAGTTTATATGTTCCCTGCCAGTTTTCTTTCATATTCTATTTTTCCTTTCCTAATTAAGCCCTTTGTCCTCCTCTGCTGGTCTTTGAATTTCTCCCAGTCCTCCGGTATGCTGCTTTTTCTGGCTAATTTGTACGCATCATCCTTCGCTTTGATACTATCCCTGATTTCCCTTGTTATCCATGGATGTACTACCTTCCCTGATTTATTCTTTTGCCAAACTGGGATGAACAATTTTTGTAGTTCATCCATGCAGTCTTTAAATGTCTTCCATTGCATATCCACCGTCAACCCTTTTAGAATTAATTGCCAGTCAATCTTGGCCAATTCACGTCTCATACCCTCAAAGTTACCTTTCTTTAAGTTCAGAACCATTGTTTCTGAATTAACAATGTCACTCTCCATCCTAATAAAAAACTCAAACAAATTATGGTCACTCTTGCCCAAGGGGACACGTACAACAAGATTGCTAACTAACCCTTCCTCATTACTCAATACCCAGTCTAAAATAGCCTGCTCTCTCGTTGGTTCCTCTACATGTTGATTTAGATAACTATCCCGCATACATTCCAAGAAATCCTCTTCCTCAGCACCCCTGCCAATTTGATTCACCCAATCTATATGTAGATTGAAGTCACCCAATATAACCGTTTTGCCTTTGTCGCACGCATTTGTAATTTCCTGTTTGATACCATCTCCAACTTCACTACTACTGTTAGGTGGCCTGTACACAACACCCACCAGCGTTTTCTGCCCCTTATAGTGTTTCGCAGCTCTACCCATACCGATTCCACATCCTCCAAACTAATGTCCTTCGTGTAAGGTTCCTTTGTGTATTTCCCTAAAAAACCTCTGAGAGATTTGTTTTCCAATTTCCACAGTGGAATTCCAGCATCAATGAATGCATTGCACAGATCACTCGAAAACTCATATTTGCGATTGGAGCCAGCAGTAAATGTTGTGAGGAGACAAGCTTGCGTATTTCCTACCTACAGTTTCTCTGCCGTCGACTTGTGTTTTGCTGTCTGTACATGCTGGGAGTCAAAATATTTATTCTCATAATTCACTGCTCTCTCACATGCTTTGCAAATCTGCACACAGTTGTCTGTAGAGAATATATCACTCCCGTACACTCTCACCAAATTGTTCCGTTTTTTACAAGGCGTTGACATGACTAGGCATTTTGACGCTTGCAGGGGTAGATTCTACAGGAGCGGGGGATGCAGACCACTACAGGCAGGCCAAGTACAAGCTGAGAAGAGGAATCAGAGCTGCCAAGGAAAGGTACTCTTGAGAAGTTGAGGAGCAAGTTCTCAGCAAATGATTCTTCTTCAGTGTGGATGGGCTTGCAAGAAATCACAAGCTTCAAGAGGAAAACCCCCGCTCCTTGGGAAATTGTCAGCTGATCAATGACCTGAATGAGTTCTACTGCAGGTTCGATAAACAGAAACTTAACTCTGGTACCCCACACCCTATCCTCAACTAACACTTCACACCTACTCACAGCTTGACTCCAGTTTGAAAAGACTAGATCCTTCCCAACCTACTACTCTCTAATCACCACTTCACACCCACTTGCAGCTGGGTTTCGCTCTGGTGCTGTAAATTATCTTGTAAGTTACGTTAAAATCGGAAAAAAAGGCTGATTGTGCACTCAATTGTGAAAAAGGCATTATCTTCCTGAAATCAACAAAAAAGGCATGAAAAGGCACATGGCATTTATGGCAAAATCCTGGCTCTACTGATCATCCAACTCAGTATCCTGTACCTGCCTTCTCTCCATACCCCCTAAACCCTTTAGCCACAAGAGCCACATCTAACTCCCTCTTAAATATAGCCAATGAACTGGCCTCAACTACCTTCTGTGGCAGAGAATTCCAGAGATTCACCACTCTCTGTGTGAAAAATGTTTTCCTCATCTCGGTCCTAAAAGATTTCCCCCTTATCCTTAAACTGTGACCCCTTGTTCTGGACTTCCCCAACATCGGGAACAATCTTCCTGCATCTAGCCTGTCCAACCCCTTAAGAAATTTGTAAGTTTCTATAAGATCCCCCCTCAATCTTCTAAATTCTAGTGAGTACAAGCCGAGTCTATCCAGTATATATATATATATATATATATACACATATATATATATATATATATATATATATACACACACACATATATATATATATATATATATATATATATATACACACATATATATATATATATATATATATATACATATATATACACATATATATATATACACATATATACATACATACATACATATATATATATATGATATGTAGATATATGTATGTCTGTGTGTGTCTAATGAACACACATTTTTCACATTTAGGACACTGATGGGCATAATTAAAAAAATCTTAATATTTGTCTCAACACATAACATTCCTGACTGCAATTTACAATAAAGGAAGCAGTCATTCTCAAGGGTCACAGAATTGAGTGTGGAGCTGGCTTTGAATGTAAAAATCAATACCAGCCTGACTGATATCATAAGAAGTATCCCGAGTCCTGTCGCGTTTTTTAACAGGTTCCTTTTAGTTTCCGCCAGCCTTACCGGTGACTGCACTGACTTCTGAAGTGCAAAATTAATTTGGATTAACTGTAGCAGAATCCTCGAGGTTACAAAGAGACTCGCCTTTCTGGTGAGTGTTTGATCCTGTGTTTCAAATTAGAGAGCTGTGAGTTCCTGGCACTTTGGCGTAAATGCTAAACCCCATGTTCAGATGGTTGAATGACGTGGCAGGTCAACACCTAGTTTTCAATCCATCTCAGCGGGATAGCATGAAATCCCCAAATTACCTACAATCCAATACTAATTGGCACTGAATTAGCAATTTCACTCTGCAGAGTCTAAAAAAATAAAAATAAATGAGAGAGAGCATCATTTGTCAAGTGATGCAAATATTTTATCCTTGATCTACAACCACAGGAGATCAAGCAATTACCTTAACAAGTAAAATAAAATACATATTCTTGCTTCCTGAGGTTGTTGGTGAACTGGACATATATATACTTCAGTCTGTTTCCTTGCATGGTGTGAGCAACTTCAAAGAAAGCCCTTGGCGACAGCTTAATTTAAGGTGCTTAATTGGGCCATGCCAAAATAAAATTGTCTACATGCTTATTATTAGCAAATAAAAACACACACAATATAATTTGTCTGCATATTATCCTAGCTCTGAGATGCTTGGATCCAATAAACCACTGATATAAATACAATTATACACTCTTTAATATGCCACAAAAGTGCTCAAGAAAGATGGAAAATCTCAGTAATTTCAACAAATTGAATTTGTAGTGTTACTATCATTGTAACTAACCTCTGCCTAAATATTGAAGATATTGCTTGTCAAGTGACAAAATGGTTGGCAATCTTTTATTCTGCAATTGTTAATGCTGCAAAAGATTAAAGTTGTACATAAATCCCACGAGATGGTTGGTTACAAAGTATATTTTTAATTGAAGTTAATTAATTACAATTTGTATACAAGTCAGTCGAGCCCCATCTAGGTGAGAAGAGGATGAGCTATCTTATGGCTCAGCTGGCAGCGTACAGGTGATAACAAGGGGGTTCGAACAGTGGAACTAGCAGGATGACTAGGGCAGGAGAGTGAAGTCAAGTCAAGTCACATTTATTTATATAACACATTTAAAAAACAACTCTCGTTGGCCAAAGTGCTTTACATTTGTTATAAGAATAATATAAACAAACAAACTACATACATACATACATACATATAGCCCTCGCTCAGTGGACGTCAGGAAAGGCTTGGGAGTATAGATACATTTTTAGTCTTGAGTGAAGGAGAGAGTAGGAGTGCAAGGGTTATTCGAAATTAGAGAAATCAATATTCAGAGCGCTGAGCTGTAAGCTGCCCAAGCGAAGTATGAGATGCTGTCCCTCCAATTTGCATTTGCCCTCACTTTGACAGTGGAGGAGGCCCAGGAGAGAAAGGTCAGTATGGGAATGGGAATGGGAAAGGAAGTTAAACAGTTTGGCAATTGGGTGATTGCGCAGGCCAAGGTGAACTGAGCGCAAGTGTTCAGCGAAACAATTGCCCAATCTGCACTTGGCCTCGCCGATATACAGAGTCTACACCTGGAACAGTAGGTACAGTAGATTAGGTTGGAGGAGGTGCAAGTGAAGCTCTGCCTCACCTGAAAGAACTGTCGGGGTCCCTGGATGGAGTTGAGGGAGAAGGTATAAGGACAGGTATTGCAGTCGAGGGAACTCACAGAGGTCAGGACCAAAATTGCATTGCTGGAGTTGTGTGGCAGCAGCTGTGCCATCCAAACAACTGACACTTACTGGGAGGGATGATTAACATGGAGATGTACCTTTGCAGGAAGAACTGATGAGGAGAAGTCTAAGGTGCTGAATGCTGGTGCTTAATCCTGCTCAAAACCAGTTTATTAAATTTTTCGGCATCAGTGGGAAAGGTAATTAGAATGGATGCAATCTGGGTCCTGAGGTACTGTGACAAATGCCTCAGTTGAAACAGAAATAAAGAAAAATGCTAAGAAGTGTTCAGTGCATGCCACAGTTAGCCATCTTGCCATGAGCAATTTGAGTTGGATTTCTTTCATCATCCTGTAACTCTAATTAATTGTAAAACTCAAATTGCCAGGAATGTGAATTGATAACCAGCCGAAAGGAGCATCTGGGACATTGATGAATGATGGGATCAATATTCTATTTCCTTAATCAATGAAAATTGTGCAATTAATTGGCCAGTGGAGATCAGGAGATGACTTAGACCTCCGATTATTTAAACAAATTTTGCTAAAATAACAACAAATCACTGAAAGGAATTTTTTTTTTTTTGCTGTTGATTACAAGAGTAATCTTGCAAGAGGTGCAAAGATGGTTTTCAGAAGCAAATAACTCACCACCTGACTCCCATCCACCTTTCATGATTGTAACACAGATGTCAGGAGTGCTCTAGGTCGCCCTCCTCTGGGTGGGATTAACCCAACTCTAATGCGCAAGAAGTTGGGCAATTTAAATGGAAAGCAATATAAGGACGAGGGGAGGCTCATTGAAACATTGAATATTAAAAGGCTGGAGGGAGTGGATGTGAAGAGGATGTTTCCGTTAATATTGGCCAAATTAGAGGTATTATAAAATGGAGGATCTTTGCATTTGCAGGGCATGCTTGGACTCTTTCTGCCAAAGTTGCAAGACGGAGTCATGGCTCCAAGGACTCTGGATCCCAGATGAAAGTTGATGATAAGGAGAGGTCCAGATGTCCTAACTTTATTAATATGTATGAAGGTTTGCAGAGGGAGATAAGAAGGTCTGCAAATGCATAGTGGGGATTGGTTATAAAAGAGGGTGTGAAAAGGGGGTATTGTAAATAATGTTGCAGAGTGTTGTGCTGCTGTTTGATGATTGGCTGAAGAGTGAAGCCTTGTTTGAATTGTTTATACTACCTGGGAAAATGTTGCATTACTTAGTCTTTCCAGAAGCTTCTGTAGAAACATTGTAATGGGGTAATTTGTAATTGGATTAGGGAACGGTCATTAACCATACCATGTAATCGATATTTGTGATTGGTTTGTAGGGGTTGCCACCCCCATGTAGTTCTGCCCCACAGGGTCCAATGACCTATAAAAAGTGATCCCCACTAGGATCGTTGTCGATCTTCTGGAGAGGCGCTTGGAACTGCGTAACCTTTTGGAGGTATCTGTTTGCACGAGGCTGAAGGGCTTGAACAAGCAGAGTCGAGGATCAAACCCGCGGTGGTTAGGTATTGTGTAGGGAGTTTGTTATTGTTTCAACAAATAAGGTTTACAGTTCCAGTGCTTGACTCAGTGTTTTATTGCGCTAGAGTAAGGGGGGCTAGCTACAGGAGCATAATTACATTGGGGGCTCATCTGGGATCTCAACGGACCCCCAGACATAAGTTTGCGATCAGGATGTTGAGCCGTTCCAGATTGCGAGGGGACAAATCGGTGCCATGGTGCGTTTTTTTTCGCATCGGTTTTCCCAATTCGCCAATCAGAGCCGATCGATCATTCATGCACTTGTGTTGGGGTTCCCAACGAGGCTTAAAGAATAGAGTTGAGCAAGCACTGAGGGCATCCTTGCCTTTTGGGGTGAAAGGTCTTACCTTCCACTACCTGCAACCTCCGGCAACCAGCTGCAACCTCCGGCAACCATCTTCAACTAGCATCGCAACCGGCTTCGACTAAAAAATTACCGATTTTTAAAACGGCAACCTATTTTTAGTCGCGGCCGGTTTAAAATGTTTTTAAATAATCGCCGGAACGTAGAAGAAGCGGAAACCATTTTCGACCATTAGGGAGACTGACAAAAACCTCTGGGAACCGCACGGAAACCTTGGGTGGGGCGCAAAGTCTCCAGAGGTTTCCATGCAGGTTTCCTAAGTGGGACAGGGGCATTAATGTTCTGTGTAGAAAAGAACTGCAGGTGCTGGTTTATACCAAAGACAGGCACAAAGTGCTGGAGTAACTCAGCGGGTCGGGCAGCACTTTGGAGAAAAAGGGTCGGTGAAGATTCGGGTCGGGACCCTTCTTTGGATAGGAATAAATGGCATTAATGCTCTGTTTTAGAAGGACCAGTAAGATGCATTAAAAGTATTCCTTCAAATCTCCCTATACCATCTTCCCAACCTCACTAATCCGATTAGTCACAGCAATGCAAAATGTCCACAAAAAAAAATGTCACTTGGATACCAACATGCTTTTCCATTTGCCTCAAACCTCCCCAAAACATCGTAAAAAACTCCGTCCTGTCATTAAAATGCAAAACCTGAGCAGGTATATATTTTTTAAGTTCTATTTCAAATATTCATGTGCACCAGTGCTGGAGTTTTGCTTTAAAAACTGAGGTTGAAATTTCTGCTGGCGTTGATAAAATATGGAAAATAAAATATTGTACAGTGAAGAGTTTGATCACCTTACTGTTCTTTATTCCATTGCAAGATTAATATCTTCAATGTCCTTAACATTTTCTTAACACCATAGCGGCTCTCATGCACATTGCTTTTCTCTTCAGTATCTTGC
Organism: Leucoraja erinaceus; assembly: GCF_028641065.1. NCBI lineage: Eukaryota > Metazoa > Chordata > Chondrichthyes > Rajiformes > Rajidae > Leucoraja > Leucoraja erinaceus. Next base: position 22,451,154 of record NC_073389.1, on the reverse strand, counting down.
TTTTTCAGTGGCAAATGTCCAAACAGTCTTCATTCGAGTTAATGTGTAATATTCACTGATGAAATTATTTTTTCTGTTAATTCCTAACCTGCTAAATTGCTTATAATTAATTTAAAAAAACCTGCAATTGCTGGAAATCTGAAACAAAAACATAAAATGCTGGAAAATCTCACAGGTCCGCCAACATCTGTGGAGAGAGAAACAGTTGATCATTTGTTTAGGAAGGAACCGCAGATGCTGGTTTATACTGAAGATAGACAATATTTACTGGAGTAGCTCAGCGGGTCGGGTAGTTTCTGGAGATGAGGACTAGGTAACGTTACGGGTCGGAACCCTTTTACTGACTCCTATTTTTGTTTACTTTGGTCTAGTTTAGGTTAAAGATACAGCATGTAAATGCGCCTTTCAGCCCACTGAGTCCATGTTGACCATCGATCACCTGTTCCACCAATTCTATGTTATCCCACTTTCTCATCCACTCCCTACACTCTAGGAACAATTAACAGAGGCCAATTAATATACAGACACGCATGTCTTTGCAATAGATAATAGGTGCAAGAGTGGGCCATTCGGCCCTTCGAGTCAGCACGGCCATTCATTGTGATCATGGCTGATCATCCACAATCAGTACCCCGTTCCTGCCTTCTCCCCATATCTAGCTCTCTCTTGAAAGTATCCTTCTACCCAGAGATGCTGCCTGTCCCGCTGAGTCCACCAGCATTTTGCGTCTGTCTTCTGCACTGATCTATGATCTATGTTCTATGAGCATTGAGAAATGAGGCCACTATTTGAATCGTCAATGCCTAATCAGGCCTGAAGGGCAACGGAAGCCCCGATGAACATAATGAGAGATCCACATTCAGTAACCCATTCCTGCCTTCTCACTGTATTCCTTGACTCCACTATCTTTAAGAGCTCTATCTAACTCTCTTGAAAGCATCCAGAGAATTGGCCACTGCCTTCTGAGACAGAGAATTCCCCAAATTCACAACTCATTGGGTAAAAAAAGATTTTCCTCATCTCCATTCTAAATGGCTTACCCCTTATTCTTAAACTGTGGTCCCCCAACATCGGAAACATGTTTCCTGCCTCTAGCATGTCCAATCCCTTAATAATCTTACACATTTCAATAAGATACCCTCTCATCCTTCTAAATTCTAGAGTACACAAGCCCAGCCGCTCCATTCTATCAACATATGACAGTCCCGCCATCCCAGGAATTTACCTCGTGAACCTTTGCTGCCCTCCGTCAGTAACAAGAATGTCCTTCCTCAAATTTGGAGACCAAAACTGTACATAATACTCTTGGTGTGGTCTCACGAGTGCCTTGTACAACTGCAGAAGAACCTCTTTGCTCCTATACTCAACTCCTCTTGTTATGAAGGCCAACATGCCATGAGCTCTCTTCACTGCCTGCTGTACCTGCAATACAATACAATAAATGGGACCCTGGCCGGTCTCCAGGAAAGGCCACACCAATCCAGTTGTTAGGCCGCAAAGGGGGGGATGGAGAAAGATCACATCTCCGTTGTGAGAAAACATACTGAGAAACATGAAAACATACATTTTAGACACTAAAAATAACAAAAAAGTCAAAATAACACACAGGCTGCTGACGAGGCTACCATCTCGGTACCACACGGTGATCTATATTCCAGAAGATTAGTCAAGCATGATTTCCCCTGCTGACTGGGACTGATCATGTTACTGCTATCCAAATGTGCCGCTATTTATAATTGACTCCAGTATCTTCCCCACTACAATACAATACAATATACAATACAATACAAATTTATTAATTTGACTTCAGTATCTCAAACGAAATGTTGTTTCCACCCATACAAACGACACTGTCTTACAGGCAAACTTCACACAAACATCCATAATGAAGCCCTGTGATGGAAGGCAAGTCTTTTCTCTCCCCCGCCTTCTCTTCCCGAAAAGGCGGGCGGATGAACATTTTAGGCCGCGCGGGGCTACGGCTCCCCCTCCCCAATCCAAGGTGGAACCCCCACGGGGAACTGATCCCGAATCTATAGCACATTGGAAAATGATCACCAATGTGTCCACGATTTCTTTAGCCACTTCCTTAAGTACCCTGAGATGCAGTCCATCAGGCCCTGGGGATTTATCAGCCTTCAGCCCCATCAGTCTACCCAACACCATTTCCTGCCTAATGTGAATTTCCTTCAGTTCTTCCATCACCCTAGATCCTCTGGCCACCAGTACACCAGGGAGATTGTGTCTCCTTTAGTGAAGATGGATCTAAGGTTCCTGTTCGAAACGCATGGAAAATGATTTCTTAGGTCCACGATTTCTTTAGCCCTTAATAAGTACCCTGAGATGCAGTCTATCAGGCCCTGGGGATTTATCAGCCTTCAAGGGTCCAACTTTGGTCTTAACTATTTTTTTCCTCTTCAAATACCTAAAGAAGCTTTTACTATCCTCCTTTATATTCTTGGCTAGCTTAACTTCATACCTCATCTTTTCTCCCTGTATTGCCTTTTTATCTTCTATTGCTCAGAAGTTTCCCAACCCTCTGGCTTCCCGCTCATCTTTGCTATGTTATACGTCTTCTCTCTTATTTTTATACTGTCCCTGACTTCCCTTGTCAGCCACGGTTGCCCCTTACTCCCCTTGGAATCTTTGTTCCTCATTGGAATGGACTGATCCTGCACCTTCTATATTATTCTGAGAAATACCTGCCATTGTTGTTCCACTGTCATCCCTGCTAGGGTATCTTTCCAGTCAACTTTGGCCAGCTCCTCCCTCATGGCTCCATAGTCCCCTTTGTTCAACTGTAATACTGACACTTCCGATTTTCCTTCTCGCTCTCAAATTGTAGTTTAAAACTTATCATATTATGGTCACTACCACCTAATGGCTCCTTTACCTCGAGTTCCCTTTATCAAATCCGGTTCATTACACAACACTAAATCCAGAATTGTCTTCTCCCTGGTAGGCTCCAGTACAAGCTGCTCTAAGAATCCATCACTCCGCAACTCCCTTTCTTGGGTTCCAACATCAACCTGATCTTCCCAATCTACCTGCATGTTGAAATCTCCCATAACAACTGTAGCATCACCTTTGCGACATGTCAATTTTAACTCTTGATTCAACTTGCACCCTATATCCAGTCTACTGTTTGGGGCCCTGTAGATAAGTCCCATTAGGGTATTTTTACTCTTACTATTCCTCAGTTCTATCCATACTGACTCTAAATCTCCTGATTCTATGTCACCCCTCGCAAGGGACTGAATTTCATTCCTCACCAATAGAGCTACCCCACCCCCTCTGCCCATATATCTGTCTTTTTAATAGGACGTATACCCTTGAATATTCAGAATATTTGAGATTTGGGAGGAAAACCTGTGCACCCAGAAGAAACTCACGCAGTCACGTGAATGTGAAAACTCCACACAAACAGCACCCAACATGAAGATTGAACCCGCTTCCCTGGCGCTATGAGACAGCAGCTTTCGCTGCGCCACTGTGCCGTTCTTGTGATCAATGATTTTTCAGAACAACTTCTGATTTTTGAATCAATCATATCTTTTCAGACATAAATAATGATGGATTAACTGGATTCATTAATGAGGATGTTGCCAGGGCTTGAGGGCCTGAGCTATAGGGAGAGTTTAGTCAGGCAAGGACTTTATTCCTTGGAGTGCACAAGGGTGAGGGGTGGTCTTGTAGAGATGTATAAGATCATGAAGGGAATAGAAAGGGTGCACAGAGAAGGGCAATCAAGAAACAGAGGACATAGGTTTAGGGGAGAGTGTAAAGATTTGATAGGAACCTGAGGGGCAATATTTCAGACAGAGGGTGATAGGTATATGGAACAAATTGCCAGGGGAGGTAATTTAAGCAGGTACTATAACAACATTTAAAAGACATTTGGACAGGTACATGGATAGAAAAGGGTTAGAGGGCCAAACGTGGGCAGGTGGGACTAGGGTAGATGGGGCATCTTGGTCGGCGTAGGCAAGTTGGGCCAAAGGGCCTGTTTCCACACTGTATGAATCTATGACTCTACAACTACGTAGACCTTGGGTGTCATATTGCTGAAGCCTCACAGCTGGAATAGAACTGATAGTGTGTGACAGGACGCAAAGCTGGGTCAGAAGCTCAATGTCCTGAGAAAGCTGGAAAACCTTTTTTATTTATCATTGATCAATGTCTCTGCAAGTTAGAATGGCATTTAAAAGACTTTAATAAAAGCTTGGGTTAAGATTTAGTTTTAATATTGTCACGTGTGCTCAGGTACAGTGGAAAGCTTTGTTTTGCATGCTTTCCAATCAAATCAGACAATCCTATACATAAATTCAATCGATCAAGCCAAACTCAAGTACAATAAGTAGAATGAAGGGAAAGATACAGAATGCAGAATATAGTTCTCAGCATTGTAGTGCACCAGGTCCTGAGACAAAGTCCAATGTCCACAATGGGGTAGAGGTGCACCGGACAGTACCCTAGCTGATGGAAACCAGAATATAGAGGGGAAGAAACTGTTCCTGAGACACGTGGATATGTAGGGAATGGAAGGGAATGGATCACGTGCAGGCAGAGGAGATTAGTTTAACTTGGAATCATGTTCACCACTGACTGTGGGCCAAAAGGCCTGTTCCTGTGCTGTAATGTACTGTGCTATATTCTATACAAACCATTGAAATTTTCATTAATAATTAAAATATATTAAAAAAATTAAAAGTTAAAAAAGATAATTAAGGCACCAGGAAATAATTAAAATGGCATAAAAAGCTGAAACAGATTTGCTTAACTTATTTTTGTCCTAATCTCCAGGTTGGGGATCCTCATTCAAATGATTGGGATCTTGATCTCATTCTAAATCTGCTACTCTAGAACTGTGAACTCACCAAGGTAAGGCTCCAATCACACTAGTTTTAGACTTTAGAAATACAGCACACAAACAGGCCACATGTTCCACCGAGTCCATGATGACCAGCGTTCATCCCATGCTCTAACACAATTTTATACACCAGGGATAATTAAATATTTTACCACAGCCAATTAACCTACAAACCTGTACATCTTTGGAGTGTGGGGGGAAATTGGAGCACCCGGCATAATCCCATGCGGTCACAGGGAGGATGTACAAACTCCGTACTCTGTAGGTTAATTGTCTTAGTATAAATGTAAAAAAATGTCCATAGTGTTGGATAGTGTTAATGTATGCCGGTCGCTGGTCGGTGGGCTGAAGGGTCTGTTTCTGTGCTGTATCTCTAAAACTAAAACACTTCTGTATCTGCGTTGGAAAGAACTGCAGATGCTGGTTTAAACCAAAAATAGACACAAAATGCTGGAGTAACTCAGTGGGACAGGCAGCATCTCTGGAGAGAAGGAATGGGTAACATTTTGGGTCGAGAATGAAGAAGGGTCTCAACCCGAAACATCACCCATTCCTTCTCTCCAGAGATGCTGCCTGTCCTGCTGAGTTACTCCAGCTTTTTGTGTCTACACTTTTGTATCTCTTGCCTAATGGGAGAGGGGAGAAGAGGAAGTGACTGGGGTGTGACTCGTCCTTGATCATGCTAGTGGCCTTAATTCTAACAGCACGTTTAGCTAGAAATGTGATACAATAGATGGGAGACCAAAGAACATTAATCATATTCTATTTTCTCTGTTTAAATACCAGAGATATAAAATAAAGAGCAGTAGTATTTATAATTCAATCTATTCATTAGTATATTGAATTACTCAATAGCTAGAATCCGAGTCATAGTCTTAAGGGGCTATCCCACTTGGGTGACCTAATTGGCGAGTTTTGAAGAGTTTGAAAAAATGTCATGTTGAAGACCTCCTTCGACTATGTAGAAGACCTCCTCCTTCGACTATGTAGAAGACCTCCTTTGACCTCCTTCGACTATGTTGAAGACTAGCATTGACTAGCTACAACTAGCAACGACTAACTTTGGGAAAATTGGACACCGAATAGTGGAGACTGAAGGCGACCTCCTTCGATCTCATTCGACCTCCCTTCGACCTCCCTTCGACCATGATGAAGACTATCTACTACCTTCGACTACCCTCGATTACCTACGACTAGCATGCCGACCTACTACGACCTACTACAACCTACTACGACTAAACCTACAAGTAAAAAAAGTATCGATTTTTTCCATGGCGACCTTCTTTTACTCAAGGGCATTTTTTAACATATTGAAAAAATTGCCGCGACCTGGCTGAGTCTTTTTTTTTATTTTTTAATATTTTATTTATTAGAAGTGAGTACAATGCATTGGTACAAAAACGATGTTAACATATTACATTCTCTGTACAACTTCCCTTTTTTTTAAAGAGAGAAGTGAGAAAGGAGAGAAGAAAAAGAGGTTGTGAAAAGTGAAGAATAGTTTAGTGAGCGTGGGTGAAAAACCAATAAAGAAAAAGTGAAAGAGAAGGAATAAGTGAAGAAGGAAAGCAGGATGGAGATTATTCTATTGCCACAGTGAGATGGTTTTTTTTTAATATTCTAAATCATCTTTCACCCATACCTGAAACTGTTGGTTTTCATGATACTATGTCACCACATGAATCCAAGAAACCAATAAATGGGGACCAACTCCTTAAGAATAGGTCTTGTTTGACTATTAGGAGGAATCTCATTTCTTCCAAATGTGTTGCGTCCAGCATATTACTGATCCGCATTTTAAATGTTGGTATATTAGCATTTTTCCAAAATTTAAGTATGTTTTTTTGCTGTTATTAACCCATAATTGAAAAAATGAGTTTTGGTGTGTATCTAATTTGTTCCCATCTCCACTTACTCCAAATATAATCATTTCAGTGTTAGGTTCCATTTTTGTCTTAAATAGCTTTGAGATTATATCAAATATATCACACCAAAATTTATAAAGTTTTGAACAAGAGACAAATGAGTGCGTAATATTGGCATTTTGAGAAAGACATTTATCACAGATGGGAGAAATATTTGGACAAAATTTATTCAACCTAGTTTTGGAATAATATAATCTATGTAGTATTTTAAATTGAATTAAGTTATGTCTAGCATTGATCGAACATTTATGTATATGTATCAAATATTTTTCCCATGTTTCTTTTGAGATTTTTATCATTAATTATTTTTTCCCAGTCTTCTCTAATTGCCTCCGTTGATGGTAATTCTATATTTAAAATACTGTTATACAAGTATGATATTAATTTTGTTGACCGCATTGATATTCATTACTTCTTCCAGTGGGTCTAAAATTATACTTTGGAATCTTGGTATATATTTCTTCATAAAGTCACATACCTGTAGGTATTTAAAATATTGATTGTTATTCAATTTAAATTTTGATTTTAGTTGTTGAAATGATAATAAATTTCCCAATTCATACAAATCACCTACCTTTTTAATTCCACTTTTTCCCATTGTTTATATTGTTTATATGTTTTATCCATACCAGATGGTTTAAATACTGGGTTATTCACTATTGGTGTTAACACTGATAAAGACCTAGCTGAGGTCTTGAGTATGCGGAGACCACTCTCGAGCATGAAGGAGAATTACGAAGACCTCTTACGACCTTGTGTCGACCATGCTGCGAGTATGAGTTGAGGGCAAACTCACCAGAACTCGCGTATTAGGTCGCCCAAGCGGGACAGGCCCTTTACAGTGTGGAAACAGGCCCATCCGCCCAAATTGCCCGCACCGATTAACATGTCCCATCTACACTCATCCCACATGCCTGTGATTGGCCCATTTGCCTTTAAACATATCCTGTCCATGTACCTGTCCAAATGTTTCTTAAACGTTGCGATGAATAACAGCTTACAAAATTCTTCAATCTGAATGAAGCAAAAAGTGAAATTGTACTGCTAGGAAATAATTTAAATTTGAATTAAGCAACGGTGATTTGTGACATGATACGGAGTGGGTTGTTTGCAATATCTCTGGACGGCAAATGGTTTACCACTGGGGAAAATGTAGATGGGAAGGGTTTCGAGTGCTATGGACCAATAGCAATTGTTCAATGGTTTTCTGGTTCTTTATTACAGAGTGAACACCTATTTTATGGCACCCTCAGTTCCAGAGCCTTTATAGATTATCCATTTTTCTGGACCAACAGAGATCATGTGATAATGAAATGACAATACACCGCTGGCCTGTTAATGACACCCCTCCCGTGTCTCTAACGCACCATGGAGTGGCAGAAACTTAAATAAAACAAATATATAATGTAAACTGAACTTGAACCTGCTGACCCTTCCAGGGCTCCCACTGTCTCCCCGGCCGTTTAGAACCCCATTCCTGACTCTCAAAGTGCACCAGCGAGCCCTTCTTCACTCACTGTATGTTCCAGTGTCACAGCTGTTGTTGCGGCTCACGTTCCAGCCCCTGGTAATGGCACTTTCTTCGGGTCACTGCCCTCCTCCCCCTCCTCTCCTCTCCCCCAAGGTACAGTGAAATTATTTTTTTGCATACAGTTAGGTAAAATTATTGCAATACATCAGCACATCCCAGATTAAGCACAGAGGGTACAGGAACAGCCCACTGATGCCATATACTAGAGATGTCAGTTTTTGGCGCCATTTTCAGAGTCCCAGCAGCAGCTGACTATAAAGGCCCCCATTGCAGACTGTTTCCACGCTGTATATCTAGTCTAAAGTCAAGGATAAACTGAGATCCTATAATTGTGGGATAACTGTGTTTATGGTCTGTCAGTTTCATAGAACAGTAGATAAACCAATATTGATCTGATGGAGCTCTTAAAGCAGTTTAGAAGTTGTAATAAGAAAGTATATTTGAGATGATAACACAGCAAAGATATATACTGTATTTTGAAATCTCAAATGTTTACACAATTTACACTTGTGCAGTTATCCTTGTCTATTTACACTTGGCTGCTCACCCATTTTATTAATTCCTTCAGAAAGCCTTTAAACAAAAAATCTATACACTATACCACAAACAATAATTGGGGAGATTTAATTGCTTTTTGTAATGCTGTTAAATGCTTTTAGTGGCTTGATATGTTGTGATATCACTATTAGTAGCCAGAAATACATACTTCTGTTTATGGTTGCTCAATAAGGTTGCAAAGATTTACTAATAACTTTGCCCTGAAAAAGCAGTTTATTACTAAAAGAGACATAGAGTGCTGGAGTAACTCAACAGGTCAGGCAGCATCTCTGGAGAACATGGATGGTTGACATTTTGGGTCGGGAACCTTTTTCAGACTGACAAAATAAAACTGACCAGATTAAAGTTACAGCATAAAAACAGGCTCGTCAGCCCACTGGGTCCACACTGACTATCGATCACCCAATCACACTAATTCTATGTTATTGAAACCAACAGAACAAAACATAAACACACTTTATTTCTCACCCACAATAGTCCTTTTGTTTCAATTTCTGCTTGGGTAGAGTATTCTCATCATAATTCACAAATAGATAATGTATTTATACCCTCAGGAGCATGAAAGTCGTTAACATAGGACTGTTACTTCCAATATACCTTCAGCTCAACAGTAACCATAGGGCCAACGATTAAAAGACACCTACAAAGATGAGTGGTAATGAAGGTATGTGGCATGCTTGCCTTTAATGGTCAGGGAAGTGAGTATAAGTTAGAAGGCATGAGGCAAATTTATAAGACTTGGTTAGAGACATAAAAACATAGAAAATAGGTGCAGGAATAGGCCATTCGGTCCTTCGAGCCAGCACTGCCACGAATTATGATCATGGTTGATCATCCAAAATCAGTACCCCGTTCTGGCTTTTTCTCCATATCCCTTGATTCCCTTAGCCCTAAGAACTAAATCTAACTCTCTCTTGAAAGAAAGAGTTAGACCCTCTCTTAGGCTACATTTAGGTGTTGCAGACAGTTCTAGTCACTCCATCACAGGAAGGATGTGGAGGCTTTGGAGAGGGTGCTGAAGACTTTTACCCGCCTGCTTGATATTGCCCAAGATACCCATGGAGGTTATTAGTTACAAGGAGAGGTTGTGAAAACGTTGATTGTTTTCTCTGGATCTTCAGCCATTGAGGGAAGACCTGATAGGGTAGACACTCTGAACCTTTTTCCTAGGGCAGAAATATCAAAAACTCGAGGGCATAGTTTTAAGGTGAGAGGGGCAAAGTTTAAAGGTAATGTGAGGAGCAATTTTTTACACAGGAGGTGGTGGGAACCTGGAATGTGTTAACAAGGGTGGTGGTGGAGGCAATTATGATAATGACATTTAAGGGGCTTTTAGATTTAGAAACATTGAAACATAGAAAATAGGTGCAGGAGGAGGCCATTCGGCCCTTCGAGCCAGCACCACCATTCATTGTGATCATGGCTGATCGTCCCCAATCAATAACCCATGCCTGCCTTCTCCACATATCCCTTGATTCCACTAGCCCCTAGAGCTCTATCTAACTCTCTCTTAAATTCATCCAGTGATTTGGCCTCCACTGCCCTCTGTGGCAGGGAATTCCACAAATTCACAACTCTCTGGGTGAAAATGTTTTTTTCTCACCTCAGTCTTAAATGGCCTCCCCTTTATTCTAAGATTGTGGCCCCTGGTTCTGGACTCGCCCAACGTTGGGAACATTTTTCCTGCATCTATCTTGTCCAGTCCTTTTATAATTTTATATGTTTCTATAAGATCCCTCCTCATCCTTCTAAACTCCAGTGAATACAAGCCTAGTCTTTTCAATCTTTCCTCATATAACAGTCCCGCCATCCCAGGGATCAATCTCGTGAACCTACGCTGCACTGCCTCAATCACAAGGATGTCCTTCCTCAAATTAGGAGACAAAACTGTACGCAATACTCCAGATGTGGTCTTACCAGAGCCCTATACAACTGCAGAAGAACCTCTCTACTCCTATACTGAAATCCTCTTGTTATGAAGGCCAACATTCCATTAGCTTTCTTCACTGCCTGCTGTACCTGCACGCCAACTTTCAGTGACCAGTGTACAAGGACGCCCAGGTCTCGCTGTATTTCCCTCTTACCCAACCTAACCCCAATGAGATAAATTTGCATATGGATATGCAGGAATAGAGGGTATATGGATCAAGTGCCGACAGAGATTAGTTTATCTTGGTATCATATTCGGAACAGACATTGTGGGCCGAAGGGCCTGTTCCTGTGCTGTACTGTTCTACGTGAGAGGCTTAGAAACAGTTAAATGATAAGATGCAAAGATCTCACAACATCTAAAGCATTCCGAGATTATATAATTGACCAAACATTTCTGTGACCTATTTAGTACTGATAATGCATGTAGAATATTATCAAATATTATCATTAGATTTTACCTTCTCATAGTTCTTCTGGATTTAAATATAATAAAATTGTACGGTTGGCAGCAAATCAAAATTGTTGTTAATGGGCTTTCTGCTATTATTGTCAATGCCACGAGATTGTAACCTGAATGGCGTTTACATGATCATTATTGTGGATATTGGCAATAATGTACATTTTGCTAAAAATGTTCAAAATGCTTAACTGCCATGGGCAGTGTTATAAGAGTGTAGAGGATAGGTTAATGCTATCGTTTGCACATTATGCATGACTTAAGTCAATTGCGAATTGTTTTGTAACAACATATTTAATTAGTGGGATAGATCAATAATGACATTTAATTAGGTTTCCTGAGAGGAACCTGGATTGTAAAAGTCTATTTCAAAAGAGAAAATTATCTATGAATTTCAAATTAAGCCAGTGTCTTCTAGTCCCATCTGCTTCAGGGTCGCAAGGAGGTCAAGAATAACTGATGATACATTAGCCAGGAAGTGAGCGGAATGGGTCGCTGCCTCTGTGATACATGCTAGGCTGGCGATGTAAATTGCATGATGTTTTTTAAGATGAGGGTCACACTTCAATCAATGTCTGACTGTTTGCAAGATTGCTCTCAGGGGAATGAATGTCTGACAAGCAATTTGTGGCTCACAGAATGAAACCCGTGACAGTGAGGGGAGCTAAATAGCATTGGAGATTAAAGAGGATCATGAAAAAGTATGAAATTATTCACCGCGTGCCACAATAACGCCACGACATATCAATATTGAAATTAAACTTTATGTGGCATTTTGTCAGCTTCTGCAGTGATACTTGTTCATTGAAAGTTTTACTGCAACAAAATTAAGCCTTGGCTTTGTAGAGTACGTCTTTGTATCCCTGGAAATGGCAATGGTATTTTATGTGCAAGGAATATATTCAAGTTATCATATTGACAATGCATTTCTATTCTAGGGGAAATCAACACCACACAACACACTAATCTTTCACGGAGGTCAGCAGGAAATGTCCTCCTGACACAGACTGAAAAATTATTTGTTGCGGGGATGCAAAGGTTTTTTCACAAAGCTGTCTTCTATAAACCAATTTATTTACTTCATCACCAACAGAGTCCAATATGGCCACAGTTCACTGCTTTGACATGGACCTCATAGTATCCTCTCAGAGTCAGCGTAGTGGAAAGCCAGCAATTTAATTCTTATAGCCCATTACTTAAAAAAGAAGAAAGAAACAAGAAGGCCCAGCCCGCTGCTTTCTAATTCTCTCCCCAGTTTATGAATCTGCAGAAACGTCACAGCAGGCATGAACTTCTTGTGGGGTTTCTTTAGAATTCTTACTGGTGGCTCTGTGGCACAACGGTAGAGTTGCTGCCTTTCAGCGTCAGAGATCCAGGTTTGATCCTGACTATGGGTGCTGTCTGTACAGAGTTTGTACGTTCTCCCCGTGACTGGGCGCTCCGGTTTCCTCCCACACTCCAAAGACGGGCAGGTTTGTAGGTTGCTCCTGTTAAATTATAAATTGTCCCTAGCGTGTAGGATAGTGCTAGTGTACGGGGTGATCACTGTTCAGTGCGGACTCGGTGAGCTGAAGGGCCTGTTTCCAAGCTGTACCTCCAAAGTCAAAAGGAAGTTCAATCTCCCACATGAAATCGACACTTCAAAGTCATGTTAGCAAATTAATTGGCTTTGGTAAAAAAAATTGTACATTGTCCCTATTGTGTAGAATATTGCTCGTGTATGAGGTGACTGCTAGTCAGTGGGGACTAGGTGGGCTGAAGGGCCTGTTTCCACACTATATCTCTAAAGTAAAGCAGCGTCCTAAAGTTACGTGTTCATCAAATTAAAATTGATATCTTCTTCCAGCATTTTTGAAGTCTATCTTGCTTCATCATACAATAAAATTATATTTTTAGCATCGTCACACTTGAAAATCTGAGGAGTGGTCACAGGAAAGCTGACACAATTCATCTTTCACGTTTACCGATGGTAATTTATATAAATTGCAATCTAACTGTGAGTGTAATACATCCTAAAATATCATCATAACCAGCACTGTGAGAGAATCATGTTCACATTTTGACCAGAAAGCAAGAAGTATTATAAATCATCTTGGGGGAAAATTCACAATATGAAGATAGCAAACAAAAATGTCTTGAAAGGATATAGAGCTTTTAGAGATGTCTGGACAGAAATGACTAAACTGCATTAATCTACATTATTTTCTAAAACTATTGCAAGAATTCAACAACATTCTGAAAAAATTTCCTGGAGTGCTAAAGAATAAAATAGTTTCAGTTTGTCAGATTTTGTTCCAATGTAATTGAACATCGCAAGTAAAATAGGTAGAAAATTGAAGAAATGAACAGGAGCAATGAAATTGTTGTGACAAAGTGAAAGGTCTGGCAACTAGTTTAGTGTAGAGGTCCTTCAGCCCGCCGAGTCTACGCTGGCCATCGATTACCCGTCCACCTCAATTCCATGTTATCCAACTTTTGCATCCACTCCCAACACACAATGGCAATTTTTACAGTGGCCAATTAACCTGCAAGCCCGCACATCTTTGGGATGTGGGAGGAAACCGGGATCACCAGACAGAAACCAACCCGGTTACAGGAAGAACATGCAAACTCCACGTAGACAGTACCCGAAGTCAGGATCGAACCAGAACTCTAGTGCTGTGAGGCAATAGCTCTACCAACTGCATCACTGTGCCACAAATATGCAGATTATGTAGTGAATAGTTTTAGAAGGTTTTTTTCAGATACATTCATGTCATAGTAAGTATATGGTTAGCTATCTTATTTATTAATCCGACTGCCCCAATGTTCAGGGCAAGGACTTGACAGCAACTTGATAATACGTAAAAATAAAAAGACTAGCAGCAGTAAAGGTGCTGTGCACATTTAAAGTTTCAAATCATAAAGTTTGCATGACTGGATGTTCTTTTCTCTGTAATCAAACTTAATATAGGCGTTAATAGTTATTGCACCATTACCAAAGATAAATTTCAATCATGTATCTTTTTGCTTCATTTCAGTGGCTTGGATAGTACGTGGTTTCATGTTGATCAGAGATATAACAGGCACAATGTGTGTGCAGCTGTCTCAGCAGTAAGTCTGCTCTGAAGTCCAGTTGAATAGGTTTTACTGGCTATAATTAGCACTAAATAAAAGTAAGCAGGTGTGTCTTGATTCTTGCAATAGTTTGATAAGTGATTTCTATGAACTCCAAATATGGGGCATTGTGGTTAAGCTGGCACAGTGGGGCAGCGGTAGAGTTGCTGCCTTACAGTCCCAGGTTCTATCCTGACTACGGGTGCTGTCATATGGAGTTTGTACGTTCTATCTGTGACCACATGGGTTTTCTTTGAATGTTCCAGTTTCCTCCCACACTCTAAAGACATATAAGTTTGTAGGTTCATTTGGGTTCACTAAGTTGCAAAATTGTCCCTCGTGTGTGTAGGTTAGTGTATGGGATGATTGCTGATCGGTATGGGCTCAGTGGGTCGAAGGGCTTGTTTCTGCACTGTATCTCTGAAGTCTAAAGTCTAAAGTATAGCCTTCAGTAAATGTAGCAAATGGATGAAAATCTTCACAAATGAGGGGATATTTGCAACAGCATCAAAGAGATTCAGAGGCTTCTGGATTTTCCAGTTAAGCCTGTGGCCATCTTTTAGTTTAGTTTAGTTTAGTTTAAAGATACAGCATAGAAAAAGGTACTTTGGTTCACCGAGTCCATGCTGTTCATCAATCTCACCTTTACACTCGTTCTAGGTTATCCTGCGTTTGCTCCCACTCCCTACACACTTGTGGGAATTTACAGACGCCAATTTTACAAACCTGCACATCTTTGGGATGTGGGAGAAAACCAGGGCACCCAGAGGAAACTCAAGGGCCTAATTTGTAGGTGTATCCACCTAAACCTATCAGGTCTCCCAAAGCACCAGAGAAAACAATTCAAGTTTGTCCAACATCGCCTTACTGCTAATGCTGTCTAATCCATACGTCATGTTGGTAAACCTCTTCTGCAACCTCTCAAAAGCCTCCATGTCCTTCCTGAAATGGGGTGACCAAGACTTCCTGCACTACTCCAAATGTAGCCCAACCAATGTTTTATAAAGCTGCATTGTGACTTCTAAATCTTACATTGCACAGGAAGAGCATGCAAACTCCACACAAACGATAGACCCAAAATGCTGGAGTAACTCAGTGGGACAGGTAGCATCTCTGGAGAGAAGGAATGGGTGACATTTCAGGTACAGACCCTTCTTCAGAACTCCACACAGACAGCACCCAAGGTCAGGATCGAACCCGCGTGTGGAACTGTGTGGCAGGAACTGTGTGGCAGGAACTCTGTCAGCTGCACCACTGTGCCATCCAACTTCCACCATTGGAGGGATAGTGATGGAGGAGAGAAATAGTGCTAACTGATACTGGTAGACACTCAGTCATGTTTCGACCACCATCTTCCTCGAGAATCTTCCTTTTGGTTTTGTCAACCTTCCCCGCAAAGCCCGTAAACTGGGAACGAATAAAAAGAAAAGTTGATGTACCTGTCCTTAAGCATGGAGTTTGCAAAACTCAGTAAACCCCATGGGATTATTCACTGCCAATGGGCCGCACTCACACAGCTTATTCTCCATGCATTTTTCATTTTAATATCCTCCATAATTGATAAGTAATCAGGATTTTGAAAGAAGAAAGTAAAAGTCATTAAAAACGTGAAATAGTTGAAGATAAGCCCTGCGGTTCTGGAAACATAAGGGAGATTGGAAAGTCTGTTTCAGGCTTGTAGAAGTAAATCATGGATATAGGAGACTTGACAGAGGGTCAGGCAAGGGTCTACAAAACCTATTATAGTATACTTTATTTCATTTTTTTTTAAACAAGAGGACAGATAATATCCCACACGCTTTGTTCAGGGTATCAGTTTTAAGAAATATCTGTTTTGACCCCTTAAAACACCAAATAATTATTTTATTCTCAGGCTGATAACTGATATAACCACTAGTTTCCCATATTTCATTGTGATGTGGTCTTGTCTCCTTTTGTCAGTCTTTTGATCCATTGCATTCCCCTTTGTTATCATAAACCTGCACAATGCCATTAGTTTGCCCCTGAAATAGAATAAAAGTGTCAGAACACATTGTGCCTCCAGTTTATTTTTTACATCAAAAGGCCATGCTACGTGCAGGCATGAGATTTGAGAAAAACATAACATAATAAACGACGGAAAATGTTGTAATATTTCATAGGAGTCTTTAGCGGAAACAAAAGGCTCAGTAAGACTTAATCACTCCTCTGGCATTGAGCATGTTTCTTTTTGTTGCACAGTGACATTCATTACCGATGAAAAATACACTCATCAAGTTCGGCTGTAGGAACTATTTAATGAGGAAATGTGAGAAGAACATCAAATCTACATACTTAATATTTCAATCAAAGCTGGCATAATAGTTGAAAAATAACCAGCTTTATCATAAAGAAAAATTATAATTTCTACTGTATTTCCAAAAATATATATACTTCTGGCATTTGCTTATCAATGGATAGAATAGGTTTAGAAGAATAAGGGCCAGGTCTGACACGGGCAGCACAGTGGCGCAGCGGTAGAGTTGCTGCCTTACAGCGGCAGAGACCCGGGTTCAATCCTGACAACAGGTGCTGTCTGTATGGAGTTTGTACGTTCTCCCTGTGACCACACGAGTATCCTCCTGGTGCTCCGGTATTCCCCCACATTCCAAAGACGCACATGTTTCTAAGTTAATTGGCTTCTGAAAATTGTAACGTGTCCCTTGTGCGTAGAATAGTGCTAGTGTATGGGGTGATCGCTAGTCAGCACGGACTCGGTGGGTTTGTAGGTTAATTGGCCTCTGTAACTTGCACTTAGTCTGTAGCATGTGACACTGGGATAACAGAACTCGTGTTTGGTGATCGTTGGTCGGCGTGGACTCGGTGGGCCAAAGGGCCTATTTCCAAACTAAATTTCCTATCTCTAAACTAAACTAAACGAATGTATATGGGACATCTTGGTCGGCATGTGCAAGTTAGCCCAAAGGGCCTGTTTCCTTGCTGTATGACTCTATGACTATTTGTGATCCTAATTTATTCTGATAAAATACATTATACAATTAAATTTATGCTTTTGTGTTAGTCAGGTCTGACATATGTAAAATTATTACACGAATCTCCAGTTTAATGTATGGAGGAGCTACTGAATTAAATTAAACAATTTCTAGAAATAAACCTCACTGAATTCAGCGCTGAGATTTTTCCAAAGTTGTAAAACTGGCTGATGTAGGAAATCTAAAATTAAAACAGAAAATTGAAACAGCCAATCCTCACCAGGTCAGGTAGCATCTGAGTTTTTTCTTTAGCATTTACCTGGTATTCTGCCACCGACGGTAATGGTGGAACGCAGAATGATATCAGTCAAGATATGGTTAAATGATCAATGCATTCACATCAGCATTGATACATTAGTCAATTGCTCAATAATAGACAATAGCTACGTAACCTAGCTAGTTTAGCCAAGTGCCATTAACAGTGAAGGGTGAGGTGTAAATTGAGTCAATGGAAGGGAGGTTAGTGTGTGTGATGGGCTGGGCTGCATCCAGAATTTGCTGCAATTTTTTGCCGTCTTGGATGGGGCTGTTCCCAAACCATGCTGTAATGCATCCTGATAAAATGCTTTCTACTGAGCATGTGTAGAAATTGGTGAGAGTTGTTGGAAACATGCCAAATGTCCAAGGAAGTAGAGGCATTGACATGCTGTCTTGGCCTTTGCTTCAATATGGGTGGTCCAGGTGAATTTGTTGGTGATATTTACTCCGAGGAATTTGAAGCTTTCAACCATCTCTATGTTGGCACCGTCAATGAAAACTGGGGTATGTGTATCTTTTCTCTTCCTGAAGTCGATCACTATCTCCTTTGTCTTGCTAACATTGAGAGAAAGGTTATTGTCCCGACACCAGGTCACAAGGTTCTCGATCACCTTCCTGTACATCACTTCATCATTATTTGATGTCTCCTATTAGTCCAGGGAGGAGTGTATTGCTCAGGCGATGGCATCATCTGTGGACCTGTTGTGGTGATAGGCAAACAGGTCAATGCCGCAGGGTAGACTGGATTTAATGCATTCCATAAAATAGCCTCTCAAAGCGTTTCATGGTGGAGGGTCAAGGCCACTAAATGGTAGTCATTTAGGCACGAGACCTTGCTTGTCTTTGGCATTGGGATGATGGTGGTCTTCTTGAAGCGGGTGGGTAACTCAGAATGGAGTAAGGAGAGATTAAAAATGTATTCCTATTCCTTTTCTCCAGGGATGCTGCCTGACCCGCTGACTTTCTCCAGCATTTTTTGTCTACCTCCTCTGTCCCAGCTCCCCCTCCCCCCCCCCCCCCCCCCCCCCCCCCCCCCCCCCCCCCCCCCCCCACACACACAATCAGGGTGAAGAAGGGTCCTGACCTGAAATGTCACCTATCACTGTTCACCAGAGATGCTGCCTGACCCAATGACTTACTACAACACTTTTTGTGTCCATTTGTGCAAACTTGCCTTCTTTCTGCATTATATTATAATGTCTTTATCCTCTAAACCTCAGCCTGTCTGACATGCATTGAAGAAAAGGGTGGAGGATGAGCCAGATAAATTTCAATTGAAGAGATCTCCAGTGAAGATAGGCCAGTGTAAATGAGCAAAACAAATTGAGCGGACGTAGACAAAAATGGAGGTGCTGCATCACCCGATGAATTCCTCCAACAAATTTATCTACCTTTGATTTTTCCAGCATTTGCAGTTCTTTCTTAAACAACACAAATTGAGCAGTGCCTAAACTGGAAAACTGAATATGTGGCATTTACGAGGTGTTGTTGAATCAGGTGTTCAATGAGGAAAAGTACCCATTAACTACTTTGCAGGGTTTACATACAGAGCTGTCAGGGGCCTGCCACAAGAAATGCTCAAGTGATTGTGGATGAGGAGAGTCTGAAATAATTGACAAGTGATAGACCTCGACAACATCAGCCCTATACAAATGTAATTTGTAGTGTATGTTTGTCAAGCTACACCAGACAAGGTACTACAAAGTTTAGATCATTATCTCTGTCAACGTACCAACAGCCACAATGTAAAGTGGAAAAAAAAAACTATGAATAGGTTCAGGGTCTAAACAACTACAATGCCGAGCTCGGAAAAAACAAGGTTGTGTTTGAAAAAGTAAAACACAACGTCCTAGAGTAGCTCAATGGTGTTTGCACGTTTTCATAGTCATAGAATCAAACATCATGGAGCAAGCCCATCGGCCCAACTTTCCCACACCGACCAACGTGGCCCATCTACACTAGTCCAACCTGCCCGTGTTTGGCCCTTATCCTTCTAAACCTATCCTATTCATGTACCTGTCTAATTGTTTCTTAAACGCTGTGATAGTGCATACCTCAACGACCTTTTCTGGCTGCTCATTCCATACACTCACCACCCTTTGTGTAAAAAATTACCCTTCAGGTTCCTATTAAATCTTTCCCCCCCTTACCTTAAACCTTTGGCTTCTGTGACCATATGGATTTCCTCCGGGTGCTCCAGTTTACTCCCACTTATCAAAGATGTGTGGGGTTGCAGGTTAAACGGCTCTCTGTAAATTGGCTCCAGCATGTAGGGAATGGATGTCTGAAGAAGGGTTTTGGCCCGAAACATTGCCTATCTCCTTCCATAGATGCTGCTGCACCCACTGAGTTTCTCCAGCATTTTTGTGTACCTAGGGAATGGATATGATAGTGGGATAACATAGAACCATTGTGAACGGATGATCAATGGTTGGCGTGTACTCAGTGGGTCGACGGCCCGTTTCCATCCTGCATCTCTGAACTAATCTAAACTAAATACACTATGAGGCAACAGTATCACATTATACTCTGGTTCACAAGTTCATTCCATTGGAGTCAATGAAATAAATTTCAGAGGCAGTTTTCAATCTGCTACTGCAACTATGGAGCACATCTTGCACAACAGGGATACATTTCAATGCATCCCTATATTACTAACTAGTGCTTCATCTAACAAGGGAAGTTGTAATTTAATTTTAATAAAATCTCCATTTTAAAAGTATCTATTGATCCCAGAGGTGGAAGCGACAGTGATTTCTATCTGTGTACATTAATTTCTATGCAGCGGAACAATGGAGTGATTTCTAAAGATCTAATTTTTATTGTCTCTAGGGCAAATTATAGCAGAGTGATCTACGCATTCAGCAGCTATCTAATAATGATCGTTCATGATTTCTCAGAGACAGAATAGATTTGGACTTGTCACAGTTGAAAGAATTACAATTCATTAACCACTTGAAGATTAAGGTGTAGGAATGAACTACAGATACTGGTTTATACCAAAGATAGACACAAAAATGCTGGAATGGATGAGTAAGTGGGATGACATAAAATGCTGGAGGCAGCATCTCTGGAGAAAAGGAATAGGTGATGTTTCGGGTCAGAACCCTTCTTCAGACTGAAAGAGAGAGAAGCCCAGAACAAAACTGAGAACAAATTAGCTCAGGAAGGGTGGAGTCCATAATGGCCCATTGTTGGCTGTGTTAATGGCAGAGAGGTTGACATTGAGATCCAGCTGTGAACCTCAGCTTGTCATGGTGGCAATAGTCTGTGTTGGTTGGTTATTTTGTGCTATTCATTGTGAGAGGAATCGATAAGGTAAATACACAGAGTCTTAGGCAGAGTAGGAGAACTGGAGGACATGGGTTTAAGGCGAAATGGAAAAGATTTCTTAGGAACCTTAGGGGCAACTTTATTACGCAAAGGGTGGAAGGTATCTGGTATGAGCTGCCGGAGGAGTAATTGAGGCAGGGTAAAAAAACATTGGAGAATTGAGGCAGGTACTGTCACAATCTTGGAGCGAAAAAAAACACGTTTCGGGCGAAACCCTTTTCATTTATTTATTTGTTTTTATTTGATTCCGAACAAGTAAAGGACTAACAAAATGGGAGAATCGATGTTCATGCCCCCGGGAAAAATAACAAACAACCCAGGAAAATCGAAATAGTCAAACAAGCTTGGACATTCCAGAGCAATATTCGGCAAAGCAACCTGAAAAGCATAAAGCAAAATGGGTCAAAAATGTCCAACACTTTTTCTTTACAAGCTCGACGAAAGGAGTGAGGAGAAGAATAAATATTATTTAATCTCACCCCTTCTCCCTCAAAACCTCTTCCATATTTATATAATTACACAATTTTAATTAATAAAATAATGCAATACCCCAGACAAGCATTTTTAGAGATGCATACAGACATATATATATAAGTTATGGCCATTTTCATACTCGGAAATAGCTATACAACTGATATACACATACAAGTAATATGTATGAAGTAACTTCTTAAAAAAAAACATAAATTAATAATAAATAAAATAAAATAATCTTATAAACATTATACCCCTGTTTGTCAACCATAGCCCCTTCATCCCTGTACCATTTGTTAAAAAAAACATTTTTTTGTATGTCATTTTGAAATGGTTCATGGATAGGAAAGATTTTTTAGAGGGATATGCGTCAAAACGCAGGCAAGTTGGATTCGTAAAGTATTTTAAATGAGCATGTTCCTGGTCGGCTGGTTTGGGCACAGTTGGGTCCAAACTGTTTCCAGGATATAAACTGTACAAAATCTATGATAGAAAAAACTGCCTCCGAAGATATGTAAATATATATTCCTGAACAGATCTGGTAACTAAATCCGCTACCTAATAATCAGGCAGCAGACCCATCACACTATGTCCTCAGTTCTTGATCATCGCCACTCCTCCATTGTATCTTTAGCATCTCCTCCAATGATCCTGGTTCAATCCCATAGCCTATCCTCTCCTCCCTGCACATTGGCCACCCCCAGCATATTCAATTTATCCAATGCCTGTTTAATCATTTGGGTCTCAAGTGCTACTGAGCTTTACGAGAGTGAACTATCAACTGAACTGTTGTCACCTGGGCAGCACAGTGGCGCAGCTGGTAGAGCTGCTGCCTCACAGTGCCAGGGGCCCAATGTTTAATCCTGACCTTGGCTGGTGTCTATGTGGAGTTTGCATGTTCTTCCTGTGACTGTGTGGGTTTTCTCCGGATGCTCCAGTTTCCTCTCACATCCCAAACATGCGGTTTTCAGATTAATTGGACTCTGTAAATTACTCCTAGTGAGTAGGGAGTGGATGAGAAAGTGGGATAACATAGAACTAGTGTGAATGGGTGATCGATGGTGGGCGTGGATTCGGTGGGCTAAAGGTCCTGTTTCCATGCTGTATCTTTCAATCAATCAATTTGATTAATCAATCACAAACCTACCACACAGCAACTATTTATTATGTACTAACCAGTGCCATTTAATTCCTGGGCCTTCTCCACTGCCAGAGAGAGGCCACACACAAATTAGAGGAACAGCACCTCATATTTCACTAGAGCAGCTTACAACAGTTTGAACATTGATTACTCTAATTTAAAGTAACCCTTGCATTCCCTCTCTCTTGCACCTCACCCACCCTAGTCATCCTACCAGTTCCACTATTCACAGCCCTGCCAACAATGGGCCTTTATGGGCTCCACCCTTTCTTGGTCATCTGCTGCCGGCCCTGATTTGTTCTGGCCTTGTCTTACCTCCAGTTTAATCCCCCCCACTACTTCCAGTCTGAAAAAGGGTTCCAACCCAAAACGTCACCCATTCTATTTCTCCAGAGATGCTGCCTGACCTGTTGAGTTACTCCAGCACTTTGTGTCTATCTTCCATTTCATTCAGAAGTGTGTGTGATTACATATATTATTTGATTCCTCAATATGCACATCATCAGTAGAGTATAAATGTATAATGTCATTTAAAGACAAAGGACAAAGGACATTTATTGTCACATACACCAATTGTTGTAGTAAAATTTGAGTTACCATTGCAGCACACCAATAAAATTAAAACACAACATTAAAGAATTTGACATTAAACGTAAAAACATCCCCCCTGTGAGGGAAGGCAGCAAAGTCCAGTCCTCTTCCTCCTGTTCACCCCTGGTCAGGCCTAATGAGGCCTCCGCAGTCGCCGTATCGGTGGCCCGATGTTTCAGGCCCTCTGGCCGGATGATGGAGCTCTGGCGTTGGAAGAATACTCTCAGTGGCTTGGAGTGTCTGGAACAGCCGTTTCCTACCAGAGACCACGGCTCCCCTAGTCCACAGGCCGCACTGGTCGGAACTCCAACACTGGCGATCTTGGCAAGAGATCCCAGGCTCCACGGTGTTTAAAAGTCAGCGCCGCCCACGGCTGGACGCTCTGCAATGACAGCTCCGCGATGTTGGAGTCGGCGGCACAGCACTCCAGAGCTTACCACACGGCGACCCTCGGTAAGGCATCGCCCGCTCCTCGATGGTGCTTTAGCGCTGCGCCGGAGCTGAAGTTGTGGCCGGTCCCGGCAGGAAACGACGCTCCAGTCCCGTTGGTAGGCCGCGAGCAAGGGGCGAAGATGCGGCTGGGAGGAAAGCCACATCTCCGACCAGGTAGGGACTGAGAAAAAAGTTTCCCCCTTCCCCACACCCCCCACATAAAAAGACTAGAAGACCTCCAAAACAAAACAACACTAACACACTAAAACATTTTTTAAAGGTTGAAAGGACGACCAGCTGCAGGCAGGGCAGCCATACTTGATGTTGCCCCCACTCTATGTAGGTTCGTAGGTTAATTCACTTCTGTAAATTGTCCTCATTGTGTAGGATAGGACTGGTGTATGGTTGATCGCTGGTCAGCGTGGACTCGGTCAGTCGAATGACCTGCTTCCATGCTGCCTCTCTAAACTGAACTAAACCAAATGACTAGGAAGGCAAGGAGTCCTGGGTGCTGAACAAGAATGGGAGAATAAAGCACTGCTTGAATGCGGCTGGCAGTGGAATGAAGTAGAAAACATATGTTCTTGCACAAACAAATTTAAAAATATACCAAGGCAAATACTTTGACAAGACGCCTCCAGTGAGATCATTTTATTGAATGTTGGATCAGCTGTCAAATCCTGATAATTCTTCATTCTGCTGTCATCCCCATTCAAGCAGATCGCTGGTGCTAGGTCTATTTTACCTTCAAGTAACCTTGTAGAGACTGCTGTGTCCTATTTTACATTCACTTCTCATTCCTGCATTAATGGCATCGCAACGGATGAAGATCATTCAAGTGATTCTTTGAGCCCCATTTTCACAGCACACATCTGCAATAATACTCGTATTAGGAACTTTACAGAGAGCAATTCCTGCTCCAAAAGCATTAAATAATTGCTGAATTGTTATTTAAACCATATGTTGAGCTGTTACACCCCATTACTGCACAGAATGCATCATAAGTTGCAGCCGGAGATTGGTCACGTAATCTCTTTGACGGGTCAAGTTGAGGTGAGAGAGCAGGAAGAGGCGGCCATGGAAAAGATCACTGAAATATCTTAGAGACCCCAGTGGCAAGTGTGCTTAACATTGATTGTCACAGTGTTTGAATTTAGAGTCCCATTGAGATATGGTCCAGTTACTGTGGAGCAGCGGTAGAGTTGCTGCCTCACCGTACCAGAGACCCGTGTTTGATCCTGATTACAGGTGCTGTCTGTAAGGAGTTTGTACGTTCTCCCTGTAACTGTGTGCATTTTCTCCAGGTGCCCTAGTGTGTAGAATAGAACTAGTGTACAGATTGTCAGTCAGCATAGACTCAGTGGGCCAAAGGGCCTGTTTCCACGCTGTATCTCTAATCTCTAAGATGATATAACGAATCACTCTGAGACTACATGATAGGTCTCCATCAAGCCAATGATCATGAAAGTTAGGAAACAATACCTCAGTGATAGAGAATAGGGGCAAAGATGTAGGAATCCCCCACGTGCAACATTTTTGATCAAAGCCCAGGCAAATTGGCACAGACCACCTACACACTGGGTGCTTTATTTATATGGGGGTCACTGACCCCCAAACTGAAAATGAGGGGAGTGGTGAACAAAGCCCATGAACTTCTTCTAGACACTTCTAAATGTACTTCAGAATAGTGGTTTCTGCAGATAAAGAGGTAAAACCACTTTTCCTACAGGAGATTACTTACCATAATTGAACTATTACGTTACGTTCCATGTGAACTCTATAATTCACAGAAACATAAACTTTAAATTTGCAAGTGTTTGTTACACCTAAGCTATAACGAGCTAGACACTGGTACTACACATCAATTTCGTGTTCAGCTAGCACCCATTATCATTTTGAATTGGGAACTCATAAACAAGTCCTCAATGGGTGGAAAGGAACTGCAGATACTGGTTTATACTGAACATAGACACAAAGTGCTGGAGTAACTCAACAGGTCATACAACATTTCTGGAGAAAAAGGATTGGTGATGTTTTGGGTCGGAACCCTTTTTGGACTCTTTTTAGAGTCTTTGTAGGAGGTAGGGTGGGAAGAAATGTAGTCCAGATAGCTATGGGAGTCAGTAGGTTTGTAATAGACGTTAGTCGACAGTCTATCAGGAGATGATGTGATCAAGAAAGGAGATTGAGGTATCAAAGATGGTCCAGATGAATTTGTGTGCAGGGCAGAAGTTAGTAATGAAGTTGATAAAGTCCATCAGTTCCGCATGGGTGCAGGAGGTAGCCCCAATGTAGTTGTCAATATAGTTGAGATTGGGTTCAGGGATAGGGTCATGTACACCTGGAACAGGGATAGTTCGACATACCCATCAAAAAGGCAGGCATTGAGTCTGAAGAAGGGTTCCGATCCAAAACATCACCCATCCTTTTTCTCCAGAGATGCTGCCTGACCCGCTGAGTTACTCCAGCACTTTGGTCGATCAACAAGTCCTCAATACCTACCTGAAGTCATTTTATAGCATACTAATTTTGTTCTTTTCTTAGGATGCAAAAGCCCATTTCAGCAGGACAAGTGTCTTAATTAGCAACATAAAATCAGTCACAGCAATTATATGCTGGAACATTTAGAAGCTACCAGTTGTAGTGACATTTACTGGGCATCAATATCGGCTCACGTGTAAATTAAAGTGAGTATTGCTCTAGATTTTGTTACTAGTGGCTGGCAGTATTTTTTCTGAAAGCAATTAGCTGGCAGTTTTTGGATCGAGATGTAACTTAAAACATAGAACATAAAGAGGACAGCACAGGAACATGCCCTTTGGCTCACACTGTCAATGGAAAACATGATGCCAAGTTAAACTGATCTTCTCTGCCGGCATGTAGCAATAAAGAACTGCAGATGCTGGTTTATACCAAAGATAGACAAAGTGCTGGAATAACTCAACGAGTCAGGCAACATCTCTGGAGAAAAAGGATTGGTAACATTTCAGTTCGAGACTTCCTCAGACTCAAATTTCAGAAGATAGACACAAAAAGTTGGAGTAACTCCAGCGGGACAGGCAACATCTCTGGAGAGAAGGAATGGGTGATGTTTCAAGTTGAGACCCTTCTTCAGCCTGATGTCAGGGGAGTGGGCAGTACACAGATAAAATGTAGTCGCAGACAGAAAGACTGGTTGGAAAACTTGGAAGGGGGATGGGGTCGAGAGAGAGGGAAAGCAAGGGCTACTTGAAGTTAGAGAAGTCAATGTTCATATCGTTGGGGTGTAAGCTACCCAAGTGAAATATGAGGTGCTGTTCCTACAAATTTGCACTGGGCCTCACTCAGACAATGGAGGAGGCCCAGGACAGAAAGGTCAGTATGGGAATTGGATGGAGGGGGAGTGGAAGTGTTGAGCAACCGGGAGATCAGGTATGTTTAGGCGGACTGAGTGGAGGTGTTCAGTGAAACGATCGCCGAGTCTGCACTTGGTCTCGCCGATATACAGGAGTCGACACCTGGAACAGCGGATACAGTAGATGAGGTTGGAGGGGGTGCAAGTGATCCTCTGCCTCACCTGAAAAGAGTGTAGGAGTCCATGGACGGAGTCTAGGGGGGAGGTATAGGGACAGGTTTTGCAGTTGCAGGGGAAAGTACCTGGGGGAGGGGGTGGTTTTGGGTGAGAAGGGACGAGGTGACCATGTAATTGTGAAGGGAACAGTCCCTGTGGAAAGTGGAAAGGTGAGTAGTGGGATCCCATTGGAGGTGGGGAAAATGTTGGAATATTGTGCTGTATGCGACGGCTGATGGGGTGGGTGAGGACAAGGGGGACACTGTCTTGTTATGAATGGGATGAGGGGGAGCAAGAGCAGAGCTGCGGGAAATCAAGGCGACCCTAGTGAGGGTCTCATCTATAATAGAAGAATTCTGAAGAAGGGTCCAAACCCGAAAAGCCACCTGTCCCTTTTCTCTAGAGATGCTACCTGACCTGCTGAGTTACTCCAGCACTTTGTGTCTTCCTTTGCCTGCACTTTGCCTGTAACTTGCCTGTAACTTGGTTACATCATGTTTAGTTTCATTATCATCATCATCATCCGCGGTCACTCGAAATGAGTATGACTGCCCTCTTTTGGGAGGGCGCCTGTGCGTGACTTTGTTTGACGTGGGGAGACTGGTGCACAGACAGCCACCTCACGGTCTTTGACAAATCTGGGTCAGGATGCAGTGGCATGGAATCCAAGACGACCGGGGACCCTTTTCTGCTGCAGCCTTCATCCGCCTTCCCAGCCATTGTGACGCTCCACTAAAGTCAGCCATCGTCCTCCGCCTGTTCCACCGCTGAGGACTTCTTTGTCAGGGACCTCCCCCTCCACCTTATCTGGGTGGCCCTACCTGGAGCATAGCTCCAGACGGCATCGCTCTCAGGATCTCAGGACCACCCAAGCTTCTCCACCACGACAGGGTGACAATCCATGGAGAAGAGTTTAGTTTAGTTTAGTTTAGAGATACAGTGGGGAAACAATTCGATCCACTTAAACCATGCCGACCAACGATCACCTGTACACTAGTTCTATCCCACACGCTCAGGACAATTTACAGTAGCCAATTAGCCTACAAACGTGCATGTCTTTGGAATGTGGGAGGAAACCGGAGCACCCTGGAGACAATCCAATGTCCACAGGGAGAACGTACAAACTCTGTACAGACAGCACCCATAGTCAGGATCGAAACTGGTGTCTCTGGTACAGTGAGGAAGCAACTCTACCGCTGCTCCACGGTACTAACCTGTAGCACAGTGACTGGGCACTGGGTTCTACTGGTTAATAGAGGAAATATGTTCCAACATCTGTGTATTCTTCTATTCGTTTCTCTCTCCTACAAACCCTTTTCTCAGGATGCAAAAATCAAATACCAAAGGGCATAGTTTAAAGGTGAGAGAGGCAGTGTTTAATGGAAATAAACATGTAATCGGGGGGGGTTTGAGGCAGAAACCATATTGGCATTTAAGGGATTTTTAGATAAGCACATGGATATGCAGGCAATAGAGGGATATGGATCATGTACAGTTGGTCTTTGCATCATGTCTAGCACAGATATTGTTTTCGCACTGTATAACTAAACTGAATAAACTAAAAAACAGGCCCTTTGGCCCATGGAGTCTGTGCGGACCAGCTATCCCCGTACACTAACACTATCCCACCCACTAGGGACATCTTACAATCTTACCAAGCCAAATAGTCTACAAACCTATATGTCTTTGGAGTGTGGGAAGAAACCGGAACACGTAGAGAAAACTCACACAGGTCACAGTGAGAATGTACAAACTCCGTACAGGCAGCACCAGGAGTCAGGATCGAACCTGGGTCTCTCGCGTGGTAAGGCAGCAACTCTACTGCTGCACCACTGTACCTCCCCTTCCTGTTTATGTTCTATGCTTTAAGTTACATTTTGATCCAAAAACTGCCAGCTAATTACTCAGACATTGTGGGTCGAAGGGCTTGTTCTTGTGCTGTACTATTCAAATCATCCATCTATTTCTTTCTAAATGTCTATCAATATTGTTCACCATTAAGGTAAGAGCCCCTCTCTCAATATGACGGCCAGCATGACTTATGTTGCAATGATGGGCTTCATTTTCATATTTCAGTACAATATGACACCCGTTACACCCAAACCACAACTGCACCTCGTTTCCGTTCCAACACTATAAACAGATTTTCCATCTTAAAGGTGCTCTGTTCTTTTGTCCCAAAGAGCCATTCACTGGCATGACGATCTAATCAGGGGGACTTAGGTGAAGATTTAATTATGCGGGTCTTTTCCTATGGGGCTTTTCAAACAGCTTTAAAAAATTGATCTGGATGTCAATCAGCATTCACTGGATTCGTGGTCTTGCATTTCATTAACAAGAAATAAATTACTGTTATACCTTCCTCCAGATGCAATGGCATGGCAAAAGTGGAGTTCCAAAGTGGTAACACGTTGCATAAGTTAGCATCTGGATTAATATTCTGAAGTCAGTCACGTAAAGTGCTATTAATGTATTAAAATATGGAAGAGCTTTTTGCCTTCTGATTGCTCGTGGACTGTGAATCTATGCTCACATACAGGCAGGTTGAGTCTCACCTTCGTGGGACCAGTGGGCTGAGTGAAGGATTAGTCATCGTCGCTGAGATGTGGCTCTGTTTTAGAAGCACCAGCTCTGTTTTAACAGGCCTGAGAGATTTCAAGCTGCCACCTGATGGGGTTGCTGCACTGTCACCCGTGTTGGCTGTGTAAAACAAAAGGGAGATGGCACTGAGGGTGGTGCAGTGGTTGAGCTGCTATCCTACAGCACCAGAGACCCACATTCGATCCTGACTACGGGTGCTGTCTGTGCAGAGTTTGTACGTTCTCCCTGTGACCTTGTGGATTTTTTCCGGGTGCTCCGGTTTCTTCCCACACTCCAAGGACATGCGGGTTTGTAGGTCAATTGGATTAGTTAATAAATGTAAAATTATCCATAGTGAGTATGATAGTGCTAGTGTACAGAGGCCTATCTGTGCACTGTATCTCTACATTCTAAAGCCGAAAGAAGTGGTGACTCAGGTAAGGAGACAGTTCTAATTTCAGGGGATTTCGAGAAATCACAAAGGAAACTCAACACCTTACTTCCTTAGGTTTAGGAGATTTGTCATGCCGATGAATACTCTGTTTGACTTCTACAGAATGGCCTGATTGGTACTTGAATGCCCAGGAACGAAAATGACAGCAGAAAGTGGTAGATATCACCCGGTCTATCACTGGTATTGACCTCCTCACCATCGAAGGATCTACAGGAGGCATTCCCACAAAAGGGCAGATAATATCATCAATGATCACACAACTCTGGCCAGGCTCTCATTTCACCCCTTCCTTTGGAAAGAAGGTGCAGGACCCTGAGAACCATGACTTCCAGGTACAAGGAGGGCATCTACCCAGCAATCATCCAGCTCTTAAATAACACTGCACGGCACTAACCACAACCCTTCCTCTAGGTTTAAACGAGGGCATTTGGGGCTAGTGTAGATGGGACATCTTGGTCGGCATGGGCAAGTTGGGATGAGGTGCCTATTTTCATACTGTATGACTGTTTTTAGACAGATGATGTCTTGGTTCAGGATCCTTCTTCAGAGTCTGGAAAAGAGTCCTGACCTGAAACTTCATCTGTCCAATCCCTGCAAAAATGCTACCCAATCTGCTGAACTCCTCCAGCACTTTGTCATTTGCTCAAGATTCCAGCATCTGCATTTGCAAGCGTCTCTAAGTTATGTATTCATTTCTCAGTACTTTGAATTCTAATTCAGGAATGATTTCCTAGATATGGAATCATCACATATTAATATATATTTTTTTGAAATCATACTGCTGTAGAGCCTTGCTAATGTTTAAATGCAGTCAAAGGATTAATGGTGTAGTCTGTGAAAGTGCTCAGATTATCATAAATTAATCAGGTCAAACATACAATTATATTTTAATTATCAGAGAACAAAATGAGCAAATTGCCTAAACGATGGTGTAGACGTCAATAGATTTTTATCAAGGTAAAGATTTACTTGAACATTTTCTTCAGTGAAGAGAATTCCAGTTTCAGTGCGCAAATCAGTGATTATAACAGACATCATATTGTAGCAAAACACTCATAGCTGATGTGTGAACTATTCTAAGCGTACAGTGAAGACACAAGAGACTGCACGGTGATGCAGTGGTAGAGTTGCTGCCTTACAGCGACAGAAACCAGGGTTCAATCCTGACTACAGGTGCTGTCTGTACAGAATTTGTGGCCACGTGGGTTTTCTTCGGGTGCTCTGGTTTCTTCCCACACTCCAAAGACATGCAGGTGTGTAGGTTAAAGGGCTTCTGTAAATTGTCCTTGGTGTCTAGGATAGAAATACTGTGAACGGGTGTTCATGGCCGGGCCGTGTTGTGCCAAATGGTCCATTTCAATGCTGTATCTTTAAAACTAAAACTGAAAACTAAGATGCTGGAATTATGAGCAAAATACAAATTGCTGGAGCAACTCAGCAGGTCATGCAGCAAGTGTGGAAGGAAATGGACAAATGATATTTTGGGTCGGGACTCGGTAGTCATGAAATGCTTTGAGAGGCTGGTGAAGAAATCACATCTGCGCCTTCCTCCCTCGGAACATGGACCCGTTGCAGTTCGCATACCGTCCGAACAGATCCACGGACGATGCGGTCTCCCAGGTCTTGCACACCGCTCTCTCCCATCTGGACAGCCAGAAGGGGGGCTACGTGAGGATGCTGTTCATAGACTACAGTTCAGCCTTCAACACGATAGTCCCCACCAGACTGGCTGGGGAAGCTAATGGAATTGGGGCTCAACACCTCCCTGTGTGCCTGGGTCCTGGACTTTCTCACCGCCAGGCCCCAGGTAGTCAAGATGGGAGGGAATACATCAAAGTCCCTCACCCTGAGCACAGGATCGCCCCAGGGTTGCGTCCTCAGCCCCCTATTGTACTCCCTGTACACACATGACTGTGTGGCTAGGTTCAGCTCCAACTCAATAATTAAGTTTGCTGATGACACTGTGGTGGTGGGCCTGATCTCAGACAACGACGAGAAGGCCTACCGGGAGGAGGTGGCTGATCTAGCACTCTGGTGCCAGGATAACAGCTTCCTCTTGAACATCAAAAAAACGAAGGAGCTGATCATGGACTTTAGGAGGGCACATCATCCGAGGACATACACTCCATTGAGGATAAATGGGGATCCTGTGGATAGGGTGAACTTTTTTAAATATCTGGGAGTCCACATCTCCGAGGATATGACATGGGCATCACAAGCCTCAGCACTCGTGAGTAAGGCAAGGCAGCACCTTTACCACCTCAGGCAATTGAGGAAATTCAGAGTGTCTCCGAGGATCCTCCAGTGCTTCTACGCAGCGGCGGTGGAAAGCATCTTGTCCGGGAACATTACCATCTGGTTTGGGAATTGCTCTGCCAAGGACAAGAATGCTCTGCAGCGAGTAGTGCGTTCGGCCGAACGCGCTATGGGAACTTCACTCACCCCCCTGCAGGAACTATACATCAGGAGGTGCAACTCCAGAGCCAACAATATCATGAGAGACCCTTCCACCCCTGCAACGGACTGTTCCAGCTGCTACGGTCAGGCAAACGCCTCCGTTGCCATGCGGTGAGAACGGAGAGGTTGAGAAGGAGTTTCTTCCCAGAGGCCATTCGGACTGTAAACGCCTATCTCACCAGTGACTAACTCTACTGAACGTTTTTCCTTCCATTATTTATTATGTAAAAGAATATGTGCTTTATGTTTGTGTTTATAGTTTGTTTTGTTGTTTGGCAGTTTGTCTTTTGCACAAAAGTTGGCGAGCGTTGCCACTTTCATTTCACTGCACATCTCATATGTGTATGTGACAAATAAACCTGACTTGACTTGACTTGACCCTTCCTTAGACTGATTGTTTACAATCCACAACATATCTCCCATATGTTAACTGAGAGGGTGTGGCCAGAGCCTCTGTTAACATAGAAACATATAGAAACATATAGAAACATAGAAACATAAACATAGAAACAGGGAAACATAGAAAATAGATGCAGGAGTAGGCAATTTGGCCCTTCGAGCTAGCACCGCCAGTCAATATGACCATGGCTAATCATCCAAAATCAGTACCCTGCTCCTGCTTTCTCCCCATATCCCTTGATTCCGTTAGCCCTAAGAACTATATCTCACTCTCTCTTGAATATGTGAACTATACCTAACTCTCTCTTAACCTCAATGAGTAACTACTGAAGCAGCTCAGTAGTTCTGAATTTTCTACTTTGAATACCACATTCTCTCAAAACGATCTCTCCAGAACCATGAGACTAAAAAAAAAACACAAAGTGCTGGAGTAAATCAGCAGGTCAGGTAGCATCTCTGGAGAACGTGGATAGGTGACGTTTCGGGTCATGACCCTTCTTCAGACTGATTACCGTTAATCAGAATTAAATCAATTAAATTAATTGAAGGCAAAACCATTAGACTACCTTGAATTTCCTTTCGTCACTTTAATTTCATGTTTCGTGTATCTTGTGTTTTATGACTGTTGCAGACCAATTTCCCTCCTGGGATAAATAAAGTTTAGTATGGTATGGTATTATATTGTATTGGATCGTATCGTCTTTGTTTCCTGAGATTAGTTTTTCTCATTGTTATTGAACAGGGAAGTGTGAATTTAAGACATTCAAATCTAAAGGACTAAGTCTCAGTGACTCAGATGTTTGATCCTGATCTTTGAGGTGGTGCAGAATTTGCCTTTTCTCTTTGT
This sequence comes from Leucoraja erinaceus, assembly GCF_028641065.1. Taxonomy (NCBI): domain Eukaryota; kingdom Metazoa; phylum Chordata; class Chondrichthyes; order Rajiformes; family Rajidae; genus Leucoraja; species Leucoraja erinaceus. The sequence continues at coordinate 22,417,258 of NC_073389.1, read as the reverse complement.
GGATGAAACCTACGCGGGTTTGCTCCAGGTGCTGTGGTTTCCTCCCATGTACCTGAGATGTGCTGGTAGGCTACTTGTTTGCCTTAAATCAGTCCTTGGAGTAGAGTAATGGCAAACAAGAATCAAAGGAGAGATGATAGGCATGAGAGGGAGATAATAGGTTGCAGGGGGGCAGGGAAACGTGGAGAGGCTGAATGGGACTAATGAAATTATTCCTCTGGGGCCAGCATGGTGGGAAGAATAGTGTCTTCCTCTGTCATTATAAGGTAAGTAAACTACACGATGGTGCAACTCTTTGTGTGCTCGTCCCAGAGATTAATTACCATCTGACACTATCGCTCTAGTCTTTTAAATTACTTTTCTATCGGTAGGTATGTGAATCACCTCTACCCCATTGAGGACATTGAACATTGTCTTGGAAGTTGTTACGCTGCATTGCTGAGAACTACTTTATGCACTCTGCATCTTCCCCTTTGCTCTATCTATTGTACTTGAGTTTGAACTGATTGTGTATGGGAGACAGTGCATGTGACAATAATAAACCTAAACCTTATTTTAGACTTTAGACTTTAGAGATACAGTGCTGAAAGAGCACCTTCATGCCCACTGAGTCCACGCCAACCAGCATCCACCCCATATACTAAAGGGCCTGTCCCACTTGGGCGACATTTTAGGCAACAGACTGAAAAGAGGTTGTTGCGTCGTGGTCGGGTCGTGATGCGTGGTGACGCGTGGGTGACGCACGGTGTCTCCCTGCCGCCCCATGATTTTGGAATGATAAAAATCCTTGCGTGGCATCTGCGTGTCTTATCTTGTCGTGCGCCCTTTCGCACGATGACCTACAGGTGACGCACAGTCATTGCCTATGCTAATTTATTGTGCGTCATCGTGCGTCATCATGCCTCACTATGCGACAACGATGTGTCATGATGCGTCGCGATGTTGCCCCAGATGATGCAATCTGTCATGTCTTGCCATATATATTGCGGGTGGACGTACATTGACACCGCTTGAAGGCTGTGACATCACAGGTGCTGTTCTATGCTGTCGTATTCTGTCGCATGCCGTCCTATGGCGACACATGGTGACGTGTGCCTGTCCTATGGTGATGCATGGTGATGCGTGGAAATTGGTGACGCATGATGGCGCGGAGTGTCGTACCTTGACGCGGCTGTGACACGGCTGTGCTGTACTACTTGATAGTTTTTAGGCGAAATCGGGCATCAGTCACTGACGCAAAGTGGGACAGGCCCTTAACATTATCCTTCACACTTGGGTCAATTTTACAATTCTACCGAAGCCAATTCATACATCTATTAAAACTGTGTGTGTGTGTGTGTGTGTGTGTGTGTGTGTGTGTGTGTGTGTGTGTGTGTGTGTGTGTGTGTGTGTGTGTGTGTGTGTGTGTGTGTGTGTGTGTGTGTGTGTGTGTGTGTGTGTGTGTGTGTGTGTGTGTGTGTGTGTGTGTTATTTTGCCTTTGAAATGTATCTCCTCGTAAACTAGATGCCAAAACATGGAAAATGTTACATATTTCAGTAGAGATTTTCCTTGTGAATTTAAAAATCCACTCCTCTGTACATTTGGTACATTATTTTCCTGACTTTTTTTAAATAAAATTGTAGACCAATCTGACCTTTTTTTAAATCTGACAGCTGCCCAGCTGCTGACGTTACAATAACAGTGAAATTTTTACATCCTGGGAGAAATTTTCCTTATGATTTCAAAAATCCAATCCTTTATAAATTTGATCAATTGTTTCCCGAGATATTTACTAAAATGTATAACCAAACTGACATTTTTTTTAAATATTAAAGTTGCCCAGCTGCTGACCTCACAATCTCTTTGCAACTGACCCAACAGCCTTGCCCCTCTCCCCCCCAACCTCTCTCTCTCCCCTTCCTCTCTCCCCTCTCTTCCTTCTCTCGCTTTCTCTCCCTCCTCCCACCCTCTCCTCTTCATATCTCCCCCCCCTCCCTCCACCCCATCCCCCTCCCCCCCTCCCCCCTCCCCCTCCCCCCCCCCCCCTTCCCTCCACCCCCACCCCTCCCTTCCCTCTCTCTCTCATTCCCCCCTCTCAGCCCCCCTTTCTCCCTCTTCAGATTCAGATTCAATTTTAATTGTCATTGTCAGTGTACAGTACAGAGACAACGAAATGCATTTAGCATCTCCCTTGAAGAGCGACATAGCAAACGATTTGAATAAAAATAAATAATAAGTGTCCGGGGGGGGGGGGGGTGATTGGCAGTCACCCCTAGAGTGACAGCCGCCGGAAAGAAGCTGTTCTCTCGACCTGCTGGTTCCCCAACGGAGAGACCTGTAGCGCCTCGGTTTTCTCTCTCTCCCCCCTCTCTCCTCCCCTCTCTCCTCCCATCTCTCTCACCTCTCCTTCCCCACCTTCCCCCCTCACCCACCCTCCCGCTCCTCGTCCCCTCCACCCCACTCTCCCTCTGTCTCTTGCCCTTCTGTCTCTGCACATTTATCTGTCTCTGTCCATTCTCTCTCTGCCCTCACTCTCTACCCCACCCTCCTCCCTCTCTCGATGCGCCTGCGAGTTGGGGGCTATGCGTCAGTGGATAGAGCGGTTATGGGGTAAAAGGAGCAAATTAATGATATTAATATAATATTAAGGGTGGTAGTTAGTGTGTGTGACGCCGCATGCCGCCCCCCCTCCCCCGCAACCACACATTGGGGGAACAGACCCAACGGGTCTGCACATGGTCTAGTTCATATATAAACCTGCATGTCTTTGGAGTGTGGGATAAAACCAGAACACCTGGAGAAAACCACGTAGTCACGGGGAGAATGTACAAACTCCGTACAGACAGCACCCTAGTCAGGATCTAACCCGGGCCTTTGGCGCTGTAAGGCAGCGACTCTACTGCTGCGCCACCATACCGCCCCTTGGCCGTGGCGAGACCAGATGTGCAATCTTGTGACAATTTTGGAATTCTATTTCATAAAGGATAATTGGCTATTTAAGCAGCACAGAGAAAAGGACAGACACTGCAGGAAGAGATTGCCAATGCTGGAAGCTGGAGCAACAAACAATCTAATGGAGTTCCAAGCTGTGGATCCATTGAGTTCCAAGGCGGAATGTTTATTCCAGAACTTCTCATCCAAGCAATGAACTGAAACTGCCTTTGCATTATTGATTATAATATCAATTTGAATTGCTGTATATGGTCCACCTTTCCCTTCTCACCGAGCCAACCTTGTATTAATCTGATTGAGAAGCATAAATAAATTAATAAGAATGGCATATGTTGATTGACTTTGCATTATTATTATTTTGCATAACTATGCAGTTATTTTAGATCTTAGCTTTTTAACCTCAATTTTTTTGGTTCTTAACTTTTTGAATTGCAGCACTACCCACGTTTACCCAAACACTAGGGGTGATCTTATAGAGGTATATAAAATCATGTGGATAATAGACAGGGTAAAGCAGAGAGTCTTTTACCCAGGGTAGGGGAATCTAGAACCAGAGATTATAGGTTCAAGGTGAGAGGGGAAAAATTTAATAGGAATGTGAGGGGGGATCTTTTTCACACAGAGGATGGTGGGTATATGGAATGAGCTGCCATGGGAGGTAGTTGAGAGCCGGTATTAAAACAGAATTTAAAAGATAGATGCATGGATAGGAAAGAATTAAAGAGAGATATCAGTCATCATCTGCTTGACTTCATCCCAGGGGAAATGCTGCTGCTCCTGGAGCAAGATATAGTGCCCATTATTATCCGCCAGCCTTCTACATTGATGTCATTTGGGTGTCATTATTGGCTGGTAATGGAGTGATCACTGGCTGTGATATAGGTAGGAATTGTCAGTGGGTAGATGAGTGTTCCTCAACGAGGTCAAAATCAGACAAGACAAGAGAATCAAGAGTGCTGCATTGTCATCTGTACCGATAACGAAACAATTACATTTTTACTTGCAACAGCAAAGTAAGCCTGTAACACAATAAACATGGATAATATATAATCAACGAAAACTCAATAAATTAATAATCCCAATACTGATGCAGATAAATTCTAAATTCTTAGTCCAACCAACGACAGTCCATCGCTTAAAGTTGGGATTAATGTTGCATAGTATTCAAGAGCCTGATGGTTGTTGAGATGAATCTATTCTTGAATCTATTCATCATGGCTTTCAGGCTCCTGTACCATCTTCACAATGGTAGTAGCAAAATGTGAACATAGCCAGGTTGGTGTGGGTCTTTGATGATACTGGCTACCTTTATAAGATGGCATCTCCTATAGATCACTTCAATGGTAGGGAGGTCAATACCTGACAGTATCCAAAAACCTTCTTCATTTATAAGTTCATAAATTCTAGGAGCAGAATTAGGCCATTTGGCCCATCAAGTCTATTCCACCATTCAATCATGACTGGTTTAATTTTCCCTCTCAGGCCTTTCACTATCCCATGCTCCCGCCTTCTCCCCATAATCCGTGACAGACAAACTAATCAAGAATCTGTCAATCGCCAAAACTACTCACAATACGCCAAATGGGGTCTGACCAGTGTCCTATAAAGCCTCAGCATTACATCCCTATTTTTGTATTCTAGCCCTCTCAAAATTCGCAAGTAAGCATGCAGGTACATCAGGCAGTGAAGAAAGCGAATGGCATGTTGGCCTTCATAAAAAGAGGAGTTGAGTATAGAAACAAAGAGAGGTCCTATTCCACACAATTCAGTTTTGGTCCACGCTGCAGCTGACTAGGTTAAAGAAATTGGAGCAACTGGGCCCAATCTCTTTTCAAAAGGGGGTAATTTTTTGGGCTAGAGGCAGCTTCCTGGGGGAGTCCAGAACCAGGGGCCACAGTTTAAGAATAAAGGGCATCATTTCAGCCCGTACTTTTGCACCGTTTGGTTTCCTGGTGTGTGATCTATTGTGTTCTAAGAGGTTCTATGTTGAGTTCATTCCACCACCTGATGTGAAGGCCCTAAAGCTGATTGAGGGCTTTTAGCTGGCTCTGAAGAAGAGCTACTGATCATAGCATGCATATTATCTGCCCTGCTACTATGGTACGTTGTTGGTACGGCTGATGAACAACTAACCACAAATCTCCTCAATCTTTAACAGATTACATTACAAAAAGCCAACACATCAAATAAGACAGCTTTGATACAAAGTTTACATCTATACTATACTCATCGCAGTCACCGTGCATCTGTAATGGAGAGGATAGTTACATAGAAAATAGGTGCAAGAGGAGGCCATTCTGCCCTTCGAGCCAGCACCGCCGTTCATTGTGATCATGGCTGATTGTCCCCTATCAATACCCCGTGCCTGCCTTCTCCCCATATGCCTTGACTCCACTAGCCCCTAGAGCTCTGTCCAACTCTCTCTTAAATTAAATGGGAGATTGTTTGTGTCTTCCTTAGTGAAGACAGATCCAAAGTACCTATTCAACTCTTCTGCCATTTACCATAATAATTTCACCTGTGTCTGCCTTCAAGGGACCCACATTTGACTGCTACTCTTTTTCCCTTAACATATCTAAAGAAACTTGAGCTACTGATCATAGCATGCATATTATCTGCCCTGCTACTATGGTACGTTGTTGATATGGCTGATACAACTAACCACATTAACATTACAAAAAAGTTCTGATACAAATGAAAGCAAAAACAGATATAACAAAGTTATAATATACACAAGGAAAAAAACCCCAATATGTTGGAAAAGATTAATCATTAGGAGATCTACTCCAACTACATTCCAGGATTATAACCTCATTAATTTATCTTTCTTGGCTATTAATCAGCCTTGTATATATAAATGGGCAGCGGATCGTAATGCCTCAGACACTTACTTATTAAGCCAAATGCTGAGTAAGTCCCATCAGATCAAACTTTGAAGGTTGCCCCCTGTAACCCGGTAGTGCTGGGGGTGTCAAATGCCTAGAGTGCTGGGGGTGTCAAAAGGAAAATTGGTCAGGCTTGTTTGCTCCCTGGAACCAGGCACTGCGATTACTTATTGTCAACTATTCCTTTTTGTTCAGCAATGTGTCCAAAGGCAAAGGAAGGCTCATTAAATGCTGGGTCAGGCAGCATCTCCGAAGAACATAGATAGGTAACATTTCGTGTCGAGATGAAGGGTCCCAACCTAAAACGTCACCTCTCCATGTTCTCCAGAAATGATGCCTGACCCGTTGAGTTACTCCAGCACTTTGTGTATTGACCAGAAGCTGATTTAGTTTAGTTTAGTTTATTACTAAGCTATCTCCAGTCGGCCCGCTCTCACCTACAGTGGACGTCAACGGGACCCGTGCCGTGAGAACAAGGAGAGACAAGTGAGCAATCGTGGAGGAGCAAGACGGGATGTTGAGGGACATGGAGGGATGTGGAAGGATGTGGAGGGGTGTGGAGGGATGTAGGGGGGCAAGGAAGGATGTGGAGTGAAGAAGGCTGCTGAATGCAGCTGGCGAGTGCTGCAGAGCCATCCAAGAGATGACCTGATGCAGGCGGCTGAGCAGATTCCGTGGCCCAAAGGGCCTGTTCCACTGTATTTCTTCTTCTTCTTGTGAATAAAACATAAACCAAAGGAATAGGTAGATCTCAAGCTAGGGTGTTGAACAGCCAGATTGTCGTCTCTGCATCAATGAAACTGTTGTCTCTGCATCTCTCTAAAGTCTAAAAATGCTGCCTGACTAACTGAGTTTCATTTTTTTTCCTCACACCTAGAGACATCGTCGGTAAATTGGAAATTTGCAAAAAGAAAATAGCAATAGAGTATGATCTCAAAAGAAGACACAGGGTGGTGGAGTAACTCAACGGGTCAGGCAGCATCTCAAGAGAACATGGATCGGTGATATTTCTGGTCAGAATCCTTCTTCGGAGTGATTGAACTTAATCTCCAATTGTTTGATGTTTCATGGCAATATTTAACAAGGTAATAATTGAGCCTTGTCTGCTAGGAACCAAGTACAGATGGAGCTCCTTCTTTGAATAAGCATCCAAGTCACATGTAGGAACGAATGAAGCTGGGAATACTCAGTCAGCAAAACGAGAGAATAATCGACCTGTCAGTTTGAGCAAGTCTTATACAGGGTTGCACCTTGGTCTGTAATTACAGTCAAGAGGCAACGCTCCACACTCACTGCCCTGATGAATAGAAGGCATCTAAATGCAAACAAGCTTTGCTCAGGCAAAATTAAAGCACGGGAAACACTATTAATTCAGCTGCTCTTAAAATGTACAGATCAAGGTCACAAAGCATGTCATATTAGGTACAGCCTTGTTTGATCTGAAAGGGTGTGTTAGTCATCATGAAACGTAACAAGTTCTATTTTCCATCATATACAGCAGCAGAGATTAAATAGATAATAGGTTTCACAATGTCATGGCCCTGCGCTTTCTCCTGGAATATTATACGATTCAGTTTGTTCCTTAATCATTAAGTTGGCTTCAGCAACATTTGTTATGAATATTATTGAGCAAGATTAGATGTAGCAAATATTCTGCAAAGTGCTGGATTTCAAACACGTAAATTAAAATAAATATAATTTTAGAGATTACATTTTGGTTGGTATCATTTTTCTTAAAACGATGCGGTCTAATTATTTTCATTTATTGCACTTAATCATAAGAAATAATTCCTTAATATGTATCTAAAATAATTATGCATTTTTCTCTGGAACATCAAAAATTGAGGGGAGACTTGATAGAAGTACATAAAATGATGAGAGGCATAGATAGGGTAGTCCATCAGAACCTTTTTCCTCCCCAAGGTGGAAATATTCAACACTAGAGAGCATTGCTATAAGATGAGAGGGGGAAAGTTTAATGGAGATGTGCGGGGCAGGTTTTTTCACACAAAGTGTGGCGGCCTGGAACACACTGCCAGGGGTGGTGGTGGAGGCAGATAGGATAGTGGTACATGAGGCTTTTGGTTAGGCACTTCCTCAGACTCAGGTATCACTGTCTCAATTTCCTCCTGATCCCAAAAAACCAAAGAACAACACAAAGCGCTGGAATAATTCAGTGGGACAGGCAGCATTTCTGGAAGACGTGGATATATGACATTTCGATTTGAGACCCTTCCTCGGACTGAATATTTTTTTCTCTGTTACAGGGTCGTGGTTGAAGGAACTCCGTGGGTCAGGCAGCATTGGTGAACGAAATGGACAGATGATCTTTATTTTAGTTTAGTTTAGTTTAGTTCAGTTTAGATTAGTTTATTGTCACATGTACCAAGGTAGAGTGCAAAGCGTTTGTTGCATGCTAATCAGCCCAGTGGGAAGACTACACATGATTACAATCAAGCCATCCACTGTGTACAGATACAGGATGAAGGGAATAACATTGAGTGCAACATAAATCCAGTAAAGTCCAATTAAAGATAGTCCAAATGTCACCAGTGAGGTACATAGTAGCTCAGTACTGCTCTCTAGTTGTTGGTCAGATGGTTCAGTTGCCTGATAACTTTCCCTGAATCTAAGGGCAGCACGGTGACACTGTGATAGAGTTGCTGCCTTACAGTGCCAGAGACCCGGGTTTGATCCTGACTATAGGTGCTGTCTCTATGGAATTTGTACATTCTCCTCGTGACCGCATTGGTTTTCTCCAGGTGCTCCGCTTCCTCCCACACTTAAAAGACGTACAGGTTTATAACTTAATTGGCTTTGGTAAAATTGTAGTTGTAGCATTGTGCTAGTGTACGGGGTGATCGCTGGTTAGCATGGACTCGGTGGGAGAAGGGCCTGTTTCCACGCTGTATCTCTAAATTACACTAAACTAAACTAAATCTGCATTTTCTACATGTTTCTGGTAGAGATCCTTGCTCAGTCCTAAGAAGAGTCGTGACCCAAAATGGTCCATTAATTTGTTTAAGAGACAGAAGTGTTGAAAAGAGTTGTTCCAAATGAGTCTGAATCAATGAAGCTGCAAGGTGTCCCTAAGTGCCTTGATTAATTATTATGTAGAATTATGCCCCAGTCCTCATCATCATCAAGAATGAGTGCACTTTCAAAAACTGTTCAATTGTAAAGACTTCCAAATCTTGTTCAGTTAATAACAGTAAAACTGCAATCTAATAACTGCAATGCACTTCCCATAATAACAAAACAATTGACAAGTATAAAATTACTTTCTATAATGAATGCAACCAGCATTTTACAGCATAAAATGTCTGTCAAATTCATGAATAACTTTAACATAACTATAACACTGGCAATTTATTTTCCATTTAAACCTCGACATAATTGATGCCAATTTATACATCTTAAGCTTTCTTTTGCTTATTGTTGAATGTTTTGTGGCAGTTCTTTCTTCATTCAGCAATCAAAAATGAAGAAATCCCAGCTATTTTAGGTGATTCTCCATGATCTAAAGCAAAAAAGAAAATGCCTGAGGACTCAGCGGGTCAGGCAGCATTTGTGAAGGCAATGGACAGACGATGTTTCAGATCGGGAGGGACCCTTCTGCAGTTTGAAGAAGGAACTTGACCTGAAATATCATCCGTCCATTATCTTCCCAAATGCTGCCTATTCCTCATTTACTCCTTACACACTAGGAGGGAATTGACAGAGGCCAATTAACCTACAGACCCACACAACTTTGGGATGTGGGAAGAAACTGGAGCATCTGGAGGAAACCCACATGATCACAGGGAGAATGTGAAGACTCCACATAGACAGCAGCCGAAGTCAGGATCGAACCCAGGTCATTGATATTGATGGTGCATTTGGTGACATGTGCTAGCTGGAGATACTTTCAAATTTATATCTCAAGTGGGAGGTTGTTGAACTTTCTTTAGACTTTAGACCTTAGAGACTTTAGAGAGATACAGCAAGGAAACATGCCTTTCGGCCCATCAGGTCTGCGCCAACCAGTGTTCACCTGTACACTAGCACTATCCTACACATTAGGGATAATTTACAGTAGCTAATTACCGTACGAAACTCTACGCCTTTGGAGTGTGGAAGGAAACTGGAGTACCCAGAGAAAACCCACACAGTCACAGGGAGAAAGTGCAAACTCCATACAGACAGCACCCTTAGTCAGGATTGAACCTGGGCCTTGGACTTTGCAAGACAGCAACTCTACCACTGCGCCACCGTGCCACTCTACCACTGCGCCACCGTGCCACTTTGTCACACCAGAACATGGCTCACGGCCCTCGTCTCCCAGCAATTAATTCCAGACCAATCACCTCACACAAATTTTGCAACGTGTTTCTATAGGTCTTTCATGATCCTGCAAAAGCAAGTTTTATTTTTGTGTCGGAAGAATGACCCCGACCCAAAGCATTGTCTATTCACCCCTTCCAAAGATGTTGTTCAACTCACTGAGATTCTCTAGCACTTTCCGTTTTGCTCAGGATTCCAGCATCTGCAGTTCCTTGTGTCTCTTTTCTCTCCTCTTCTCTCCGTCATGCTCTTAAGCACGACATCCAAAGATATGGGGGGGGGGGACAGGGTCCCGGAATATTTTCCACTAACTGCAGCAGCCTGAAGGCCTGGAATCTGAAACAAAGGCAGAACGTATTCAAATTTGTAATCTGAATAGATAGAAGACGGTTCATATTTTGCATTGACACCCTTCTCGAGATATGGAGCCATCCAGCAGGAAACAGCCCTTTCAACACAACTTGTCCATTTTCCATGTTTCCGTGCTGCATCTCTAAACTCGCTAAAACTACTGAGTGCAAGCTGATATTTCTACCTTAGATGTAAATATGAATTGTCAACCTGTTCCCTTTGTAAAACATTGTACCTTAGATGCAAATGCCAAGCATATATATCTTCCCTTTGTAAATGTATGCTATGCTCCTGTTGTGGCTGTTAATTTTAAACTATTTATTAGTTTAGTTTTCATTTTCTATCACAGTGTTGAAAAACTAGGTCACTGTAAAAGTTCTATGATGCTCGCTCACTGCATTTCACACATTCCCTTTTTCCTTTGGGATGTGACTCTATTCACAATGGAAATGGCTCAGTTAATCCATTACGCAGTAAAAGAAGGTATCAGGAGCAAATGAGCATGGCTAAATTGTGTAAGTGTTCATTCTACTGGCACTGAAACCCAAACATTTATTTTGTTTTATTATGTCATTGCTTTTACAAATTGCCGGCTTAAGTCATAAGAAGTTAAGGGTTCACTAATTTTATTTCATTTCTTGAAGAAAAACTAAAAAAAATACAAATTAGATCGCCGGGAGAAATTTCTGTGTCGGCCAAATTTTGTCTGAAATGTCACATTAAAACCCTTCAGCTATTTACTGCTGTTTCAATCAAAAATTTGCATTTCCTGGGTCTGCGATAATTTCACCACAGTTTCTTTTAAAATTAATGTGCTTTTGCATTTGAATAATCAATTGGAAACAATTAGCACTAAAATACTTTAATAGAGAAAATGTTTATTTGCTTTATTAACCACAGAACATACGGCCGGGCAATATAAAATAATCAAATCATGTCTATTTGCTGTGTGAAAGCTGAGATTGTTCATGCAGATGTAAGCACAGTGGTCCTTGAAATCACTTTTTATTTACTTAGGGGGAAATAAATGCTATTTTGGTTCTGAAGAAAGACACAAATGCTGGAGTAACTCAGCGGGTCAGGCAGCATCTCTGGAGAACATGGATAGTGGGCTTTTCAGGTCAGGACCCTTCTTCTGTTGTTTCCTGACCCAAGACGTCACCCATCCACATTTTCCAGGAATGCTGCCTCACCCGCTGAGTTACTCCAGCACTTCCCGTGGTAAACCAGCATCCGCATTTCCTTGTTATTTTTTTATTTTATTTTGGTTCTGTCCTGCCGTTCATTCGGAGGATTTTATTTTTTGCTTAAGAACTGGCAGCCAACTGGACGTAAGGCTTTTGCTTCATTCTTCTCTCTGATCCTAATATGCCTTGCAGTGTAACCACCTCTTACAAGATAAACTATGTGCCAGATTCGAAGCCTGTTAGGTCAAATATTGGGAACATTAGTGTCACTGAGCTGTGTGCACAGTGCCACTAATTGCTGCATTACATCCGACTTGCTTTATCTTAATTCCAAACCTCCAATTGCTCTGCTTCCTCAGTCTTGCATTAAATGAGAATCATAATTCCCATTCTTGTATAGGTGCCCTCTATTTTCCCTTACATGTACAAACTCTCCCCTTAAATTAGATTATCTCCAGTTAGACTCTTACAACAGAATGATGCCCTCCCCATGAATTCCTTGAGAGGTTGTAATAAATGTAAGGCTGGACCGAGGGATAGATGACTTTTGAAGGAGGGGAATTACTTTTATTGCAAATAGAAATTCAGATGGAAATTATTTTTTTAACTTTTTTTTTAAAATTATATTTTTAGTAGAAGTAGACCTATTATAAAGTATAGTTACATATTATATAGCAATATTACAAAATTTTGAGATTTAAAAAATCAAGTCTGTAATTTATCCCATCAGATAAAGCATAAAAAGAAGTTTAATTTGACACCTAATTCACTTTCATATCTCAAGTATTTAAAACGTTATGGCCATTTTCATACTCGGAAATTAGCATCTTGTTCCCTATTGATTTTCTATGGACATAACAAAAAAGCTGTGATCGTGTGCTGTCAAAAGGCCATAACCTTCTTAAAAATTAAGAGAACTGAATGAAATTTTCAGTTATCGTAGATTGAACCATTCTGAAACAAACATAAAATAATCTAACTTGGATGGCCTGAAATTAAAGCATATAATTAGTTAGTTACCCAAGTGTAGCTAATTTCAAACTTCAATTACTAGATCTAAACATCTATCCATTTCTTAATAAATGATTACCGTTTTTAAATAGCCCAAGTGTCCAAATAATATTCATAAATAATTCACAATAAAACATGATTTTAAAATCTCATTTACATTAATTTATAGGCCAAATGGAAGGAATTTAGTGTTCAATTGCAGTAAATTAAAGTCCATTTTAAATCAGCTTTCTAGTGGGTTCCTGTGAACGCGCTGGTTTAGAACGTTCACATTGCGCTGGATTTGTGCCCTCAAATGCCCAGAAAAATACTGCGGGATATAAAGAGCCCAAAATGATCTATTTGCTATAGAAAACTTTATATACAGGGTTCTTAAGAAGCCCCCTTTAATGTAAAAATAAGGTACATACCTTTAATTGTTTGCTTTATAAAACCCTGGGGCTGCGAGAGGTTGCGGGTTTAGAGAGTGATTTTTAAACTACTATAACTATTATACAAGGCCATAAAAACTAATAATACCTTTCGTGACGGGGTCTTTCAGCGATTTTTCGTTAATGATTTACTAGGCTGAACATTTTCGATTGCAACAGCCTAGTAAAAATCGCGTTTTAAACCTGCCCCCTCTAAACAGCGCCAAAATCGCACACAAGGGCTGGGGCAGATTCTCAACGACGATTCAGGTAGGTTTTGCAACATACCTATATTATAGTAAAAAAACTTTTCATATACATCAGTTATACATTATTAAAATTTTCAATTGTCGATTACTTCTGCTTCTAGTGTTTTTTTTATATAGAAAAAGAGAGAAAGAGAGAAAAAAGAGTTACAAATATTAAAAAAAAAAAAGGTGGAATGGATTACTTATAATACGTCATTGGAGATAGGTTTGTAGATTATAAAGTATGACTTTTTATCTAATCCTGAGTTCAAGTTTCAGTTGGGTTTTCGTGCTGGGCCAATCTATCCCTTCAGGTAATTAATGAATGGAGCCCATATTTTATCAAAAAGTTCTTGTTTGTCCATTAAGACAAGTCTAATTCTTTCTAGATGTAGGGTCTCCGACATTTCCACAATCCACATTTTAATTGTGGGGGTCTCAAAATTTTAATATTAATTTTTTCCCGGTTATTATACTGTAGTCGAGGAAATTTTCTTTGGCTTGTTGTGAGTGTTAAAGTTTGCTCTGATATTCCAAGTATTATTAATTTTGAGTTTAGATCCAGTTTTGTATTAATAACCTGAAATTATTTCAAAAATATCAGTCCAGAAATGTTTAATTTTTATACAATTTGCAAACGTATGTGTTAAATTAGCATCTAGATGTAGACATTTATCACAAATAGGAGAGATTTGTGGGAAGATTCTATTTAGTTTTATTTTAGAGTAGTGTAATCTATGTAAGACTTTAAATTGTATTAAAGCATGTCTGGCATTTAACGAACATTGATGTATATGTTGTAAACTTTCGTCCCACAAATCTTTCATTATAGGATGACCTAATTCATTTTCCCATGTGTGTCTATATGGTTCCGTCGGTGGTACCTCGTTGTTTAGGAGGGTGTTATAAATATAAGCTATTAATTTTTCAGTGTTAGGATGCTTGTTCAAACATTCATCAAGGATTTCTGGTTCCCTAGTCCTGTAGACTTGTGTATTAGATTTAACATAATCTCTAATTTGTAGATATCTGAAGAAATTATTTGAGTGCAGTCCATGATTCTGTTGTAACTCCTGAAATGAAAGAAAAGTGCCTTTCCCATAAAGATGTCCAATCTTTTTAATTCCATAATTTTTCCATTGTGTGAAACCCTTATCCAAAAAGGATGGTTTGAATAAAGGATTATTTACAATGGGAAGGCATAGTGGTATATTATTCAATTTTAAAACTTTTTTAAATTGTTTCCAAATTCGTATTCCACTATGTATTATGGGGTTTTCCCTATAGGCTTTTTTGTGCAGTTTTGTTGTAGCAAATATGATCGGTCCAATTTCAAAAGGTAAACAGTCTTCCTTTTCCATCCTTAACCAATCTGGTTGTTGATCCATTTCTTCCAGCCAGAAATTCATGTTTTTAATATGGACTGCCCAAAAATAAAACAAGAAATTTGGCAAAACCAAACCATTTATCTTTGGCTTACATAAATGTTTTTTACTTATTCTATGATTCTTATAATCCCAGATAAAACTTGTAACAATGGAGTCGACTTTTTTGAAAAAAGTTTTTGGAATATATATCGGGATTAATTGAAATAGATACAGTAGTTGCGGTATGAAGATCATTTTTATAGCATTAATTCTACCAAGCATTGAAATGGGAAGTGTTTTCCAGTATTGAATATTCTTGTGTAGTTTATTCAGTAAGGGTGGAAAATTTAGTTTAAATAAAGAGGTATATGTCTTAGTTACATAGATTCCTAAGTATTTAAATTTATCTTTAACTATTTTAAAAGGGGATTGTTGTAATGTATGCAAATTGAGTTTTGTTATTGGCATGATTTTACTTTTATTCCAATTAATTCTATATCCTGAGAACTGACCAAATTGAGTTATTAAATTTAATAGATTTGGAATACTAGTTTCTAACTTTGTAATATATATTAGTACATCATCTGCATATAAGGAAATTTTATTCCTAGTTTCTCTAGTGTTATATCCGTATATTCCTGTATGGGTTCTAATGCTTTCTGCTAAGGGTTCGATTGCAAGAGCAAATAATAGTGGGGATAGTGAACATCCTTGTCTACAACCTCTAGAGAGATTAAATTTAGTTGATAACATTTGGTTTGTTAATACTCTAGCTGTTGGATTAGAGTATAACAATTTAACCCATGTACAGTACTTCTCTCCCAATTGAAATTTTTCCATCACCGAAAATAAATATGGCCATTCTACCTGGTCAAATGCATTTTCAGCATCTAACGAAATAATTGCTAGATCTGCATTAGGAATTCTATTGGAGTATATAATATTGAATAGTCTTCTCAGATTATAAAATGAATAACGTTTTGGAATAAAACCTGTTTGGTCGGGGTGTATTAATTTGTTAATCACTAAGCTCAATCTATGAGATAGAATTTTAGTTAATATTTTCTGATCAGTATTTAAAAGGGCTATTGCTCTATATGAACCTGGGTCTTCAAGATCCTTATCCGTTTTTGGTATGAGTATGATTGTAGATTCATTTAGAGTTTCTGGGAGTTTCTGTTGAGTGTAAGCGTATTTGTACAGTGTCTGTAGGCGTGGAGAAACCAGATCATAAATTTTTTAATAAAATTCAGAACTTAGACCATCAGGACCTGCAGCCTTTCCGTTTTTTAAAGATTTAATTGACTCTTCGATGTCTTTTATCGTAATTTCAGCACCTAGTGATTCTCTCTCTTTCTGATCTAAACCCACAAGCTTACATTTCTGTAGAAATGTTTCCATTCCTGCTGATTGTTCTGTCATTTTAGATGAGTACAATTTTTGATAGTATTGTAAAAATCTATCATTAATATCTTTAGGCAGTGTTAGTGTTTCTCCCTTGTCTGTTCTAATTTTGTAAATTGTTTTTTCCCCGTCCAATTTACGAAGTTGACGCGCTAATAGTTTTTGTGGTTTATCACCAAATTCAAAATTTAATTGTTTTGTATGTTGATAAAGTTTTATAACTTGGTCTGAGTATATCTTGTTCAATTTATATTTCAGTACTGCAATTTTATTGTGTTTTATCATGGATGGTGCTGCTGCATTTTCTATGTCTAATTGCCTTATTTCCATTTCCAATTTCTGTTGTATGGCCCTATTCTCTTTGTTAAGAAATGATTGAGAAGAGATTAATGCTCCTCGCACAAATGCTTTAAATGTTTCCCAAAGAAGGGAAGCAGAGATTTCAGGGTTATCATTAGCCTCAAAAAACATATTAATCTGTTTTACGAGGTATTCATTACATAACTTTTCTTTTAAAATTTGGGGATTAAGCCTCCATTGTGACTGTGCCTCTACCATTCCGTTTAGTTTAATCATAAATGTTAGTGGAGCATGGTCTAAGATTATGATATTATGATATTGCGAGTTATAGGTAAATGGGATAAGTTTTGAGTCTACTAAAAAATAATCTATCCTTGAGTAGGTTTTATGTACTGGTGAGTAAAATGAGTATTCTCGACCCGATGGGTTTTCAATTCTCCAAACATCCTTAATGTTGGTAGTATTAATATATGAGTTTAGAAATTCACTTGATTGGGATTTTAGTTTTCTTTGAATTGATGATCTATCCAAATAAGCATCCAATGTACAATTTAAGTCTCCACCGATTATTAAGTTTTGTTGTGTACATTCCGGGATATTGTTAAGTATTCTCTTAAAAAACAGGGGGCTATCAAAATTTGGTCCATACACATTAAGGAGAGTCACCTTTTTTGAGTATAACTCCCCTATTATTACAATATATCTGCCTTCAATATCTTCTATCGTTGATATATGTTTAAAGGGTATACCTTTACGAATTAATATTGCAACCCCTCTAGATTTATGTGAGAATGAGGAGTGGTACGCTTTAGCAATCCATTTTGCTTTCAATCTATGTTGTGCTTCCTTTTTAAGGTGTGTCTCCTGGAGAAATATTATATCTGTTTTCAATGATTTTAAATGAGCTAACACTTTGCCTCTCTTAATAGGTTCATTAATTCCCTTAACATTCCAACTACAGAATTTAATTCCTTCACCCCCAATTTTCCTATTCACGTCTTGCATCTTGTGATTAGAGTGGTTAGAGCAGATGGCTCAGCACCCTCAACCCTACCTTATACTCGAACATCAGGTAGATGAGTTTTAAGTCTCGTCTATTTTCCATCCGAACATATCTCCCTAAATAAAATATGTAATTCCACTCCAAATACAAAATATAATATATTATAAGGTAGAAGAGGTAGTAAAAAATTGTATTAGTAATGTGTAAAAGGTTGAAAAGGAAAAAAAACTACAACTAAGATTAGTGCAGTTAGTGATAGCCACCCTAATGTGGCTGAGCATCTAAGGACTTCCGTAGCTTTTGGTAAAAAAAAAAAATTACTAGCTCCGTACTTTCCTTAAAAGAAAAGTTTCAAATTCAGTGCAAGCAATTTATGGGAGGGGGGGGGGGGAGGAAATAATGGTTATATTCCATTAATTATATAATTATTAGTCTCAAATTGAAATGTTAGTCTTGTATAACATAAACATTTGTCAAAGAATACTCAAAATCAAAAATATCAGAGAGAGAACCACTATACATTTTTAATTATAAAATACCTGGATCGCACTTTACTTATATTTCATACTTTTAGTTAATTCTTAGTTGATCCAGTTAGCAATAATTCGTATTAATTGGTATTCATGATTATTAATAGTTGTTAGAAATTAGTATTAAGATGTAAATATTATATATCAGTAGCAAGATATTTGTCCAATTCTTGTTGCAGATTTTGGACAGCTCTTAAATATAATAGTTTAGAGTTTAGAGTTCCATATCTTCTCTGCGGGATAACAATATCCAGGTAAGTGTTGAGTGTTGAATATTATTCAATCTTCGGCTTATCCTCGATACTCTTGGCGAATTCAAGTGCTTCTGTGTGTTTGATGAAGAAGTGTTCCTTCTTCTTGTAGGTAACTCTTAATGTTGCGGGGTATAACAGTCCGTATCTCAAATGTTTAATGTTCTTCAGTATTCTTCTTGTTTCTGTAAACAGCGCTCTCTTCTTGGCAACTTCCACAGGATAATTTCTAAATATACTAATCTTATCATATGGATAGTTCAGATGGAAATTAAACCGTTGCTTAAACCTTAATGAAATAATACTTTCTGTGAGGTAACATATGTTGCATGATATTAGCAAACATTGCATTATTCACATGACATGAATTGGGGTGGCACAATGGCACAATGGTGCCATTACTGCACCAGAGACCCAGGTTCGATCCTGACAATGGATGCTGTCTGTACGGAGTATGTACGCTCTCCCCGTCACCACATTGGTTTTCTCCAGGTGCTCCGGTTTCCTCCCACACTCCGAAGACACACAGGGTTTGTAGGTCAATTGGCTCCAGTAGATTGTAAAATTGTCCCCAGTGTGTGTAGGTTAATGTATCGGGTGAAAGCTGGGTGTAATGGACTCAGTGGGCCGAAGAGCCTGTTTCCGCGATGTATCTCTAAAGTCCAAAGTCCAAAGTCTTCTGTCTTTTCATCTCTGTCCTTTGTTTAAACCATCTGCCTACCAAAAAAATCCCATCACCTGTATCAACCTATTACTTGCCAGGCTTTGTCCCGCCCTTCCTCTCTTCCAACTTTCCTTCCTAAATCTGAAGTTGGGATCCAACCCCAAACGCCACCTATCCATGTTCTCCATAGATGCCACCTGACCCGATGAGTTACTCCAGCGTTTTGCATCTTACACTATTTGATCAAAGTTTTAGCCAGAGCATTAACACATTAATCGTTTTTTGGTGGAGGCTGTGGGGAGCTGTCTGTCCAATATCCTTCCAGGGATGTTTTCTGAGTCTCAGAGTTCCTCCAGCATTTGATTTGTTGCTAAAAATTGCAGACAAAAGTCACAGGACCTCTTTAGCCTGAATGGTCCTGACTCTGAACGTCATCTGTCCAGTCACTCCACGGATGCTGCCTGTCCTGCTGAGTTCCTCTAGTATCTCTTTTTTAAATTCTGCATGGTGGCGTAGCAATAGATTTGCTGCCTTACAGCGCCAGAGACTCGATCCTGACTACGAGTGCTGTCTGTATGAAGTTTGTACATTCTCCCTATGACCTGCGTGGCTTTTCTCGGGGTGCTCCGGTTTCCTCCCACACTCCAAAGACGTACATGTTTGTAGATTTGTATGTTAATTGGCTTCAGTAAAATTGTAAGTTGATTGTCCCAAGTGTGTGTAGGATAATGTTAATGTGCAGTATTGCTGGTCGACGATCAATAGGTCAGCCCGAATGGCCTATTTCCATGCTGTATCTATAAACTAAACTAAACTAAACTAAACTAAACTAAACTAAACTAAACTAAACTAAACTAAACTAAACTAAACTAAACTAAACTAAGCTAAACTAAACTAAAATTCCACCCAGAGAAAACTAATTCCAATCTTGTCCACTTGCTTTGTGCAATTTTTTTCCATAACTAACAATCCCATAAAACAAATTTCAAAGCGGCCTAATATTTTTTTAATCTTCTTGAATGTGAATATTTCCAATATTTAACAATGCATTTAGATAATCTGTAATGTCACCTTACTAAATGCAAATAATATCAACCCAAATAAAACCAAATGTCAATTATGGGAATCCTTGCCCATGAAATGATCTTAAATTTATATATGGACAGTTTCAGATTGGTTAAACAAACCATTGAGAGAGATAATTGCCTCAGCAGTATTCTAGCTGGGGAATGGAAGTGCTGAACTAACACTTCATACCTCCCGTTACAATTAAACTGACATTTAACAATCTTTACTAATAATTCTTTGAGATACATTCGAGCTTTTGGGTATTATGAAAATGAATTTTATCTAAAGTCTGATCACCAAATAAAATGATCCAGATTACGTGTGACTATATATAATCTACTTCCACAAGCTCAGTGTGTGAACTCAGTGCATGTAATATGTTTATATAAGGGGGCCTCTGGGTACTGGGCCTTACACAGCCTTAATGCCAAAACTCAACATCTTGATTAAGGTTTATCTTCAATCGAACACCTCACACCAATCTTACTGTTCCAGAATATCCTTTTATTTGACTCTCTTTGCAAGGTGGGCAAAGTGAGCACAGTGGTAGAAACCCTGCAGTCACAGGTGCGTACAGACTCCATCAGGGTTCCATCCTGACTATGTCAAGGGTGCTGTCTGTATGGAGAGCTCTGTTCGCTCAACCCTGTGACCTTTGTCGTGGGTCGTTCTGCCTTTTGCTCCGATTTCCTCCCACATAAGCCAAAGACATGCTTGCGTCATTGTGGTTGAATTGGCTTCTGTAATTTGTGCTCTAGTGTGTTTGATTGAACTAGTGCATTTTTATCCTGGTCGGCACAGAGTATGGTGAAGCCAAAGGGCCAGTTGCTCTCATCCCATATCTCTTAATGTAAACTGAGCAAAATTATAGCATGACTCAAAAACGGATCTTTGCTTTTAATCTGTCATGTTTATGTATATGCATTGCAACATTATATTTTACAAAAGACCTTACGTCATTTATTGTGATGATTCCATTCGAAATCTCTTTAATTTCTCCATTGGGCTCATTACACTAATCTATCTTATTAGCCAGTCAACGATTATTGTCCTTAGCAACAATAAAATATATTGACCAACAATAAAGAAAACCTAACAAATATCTTTAAATTTCCATGACCTTTTAAAGATCACATAAAACCTACCTTGTACTTGAGTAAGAGTCGTATTTTGGCACTTGTTTATAATAATAACCTCTTAGTTCTGACATTATCTTTGTAAATCTTTCTATAATTTGTCCAGTACATCTACAGTATATTCTTCTTTAATGCCAGGAACTTTCCATAGTATTCATAAGTGGTGATCTGACTAAGGTTCAATACACCTTTGCTTTTAGTTTTAATTTTATAGATACAGAGCGGAAACAGGCCCTTTGGCCCACTGAGTCCACACAGATCCAGTGACACACTCGGGATAATTTACAGAAGCCAATTAACCTACAAACCTGGGACATTTTACAATTTACAGAACTCAATTAACCTAAAACCTATATGTTTTTGCAATGTGGGAAGAAACCGGAGCACCTGGAGAAAGCCCACGCAGTCACAGGAAGAACGTACAAACTCCATACAGACACACCGTAGTCAGGATCAAACCCAGGTCACAGGCACTTTAAGGCAGCATCTCTACTGCTGCGCCACCATGCCACCCTTTGTCATGGAAGCATCTTCTTTGCCTTTTAACTCTATGCTTCTAACAATAAGCCCAATTCTCTGCTTGCGATCATTATGGTCCTGATAATCTGCTGCGGCATTTACTGCTTTCAGTGATTTGTGTATCCCGTCATTTTTATCCTCTCATTAAGTTAAGTATGTTGAAGCCAATTAGAGCACAGTTGCTCTCATCCCACCTAACATCTCTTAATGTGGAACTGAGCAAAATCAAACATGAACCAACAGACGGTGCCTCAAAGTTTTAATCTGTCATGTTAATCTTCGTCTTATTGCATTGCAACATTATCATAGATAGCCAAAGACCATTACTATATTTGATTGTGATGATTCCATTCGATATCTCTGAAAAAAATATTCCATTATCATTACAATATAATGTAATGCTCATTAGCCAGTCAACGATGCATCGATCCTTTCCTGCAACAATAATTAAATATTGACCAATACATAAAGCAAAACACTAAGGTCAATACCTCTTTTATTTCCTGATTTATTACAATAGATTTTAAATTTCAGCCACTGCTTACCTTTGAGATTTTCCTTAACAAATGTGGGAAAGAATGTTGACTAAGACAAAAATTACAGCATCTTGTAAATGGGATTTAGTTTTTAGTTACTTTGGTGCAGTTTTGAAAGTTTTGTTCAGCTATTGATTCTCTGATATGGAACTTCTCCTCTGCTCAGATCTGAACATGCCGGTCTTAAATCTGGAGAGGACGTCCGACAAGAGCTTCCTGAGAAGGAGGGGGAGCACTGGCAAAGTCTCAGTGACAGTCCTTTAGACTTTAGAGATTTAGACTTTAGCGATACTGCGTGGAAACTGGCCTTCGACTCACCGAGTCCGTGTTGACCGGCAATCATCCCGTACACTAGCACTTTCCTATACATTAGGGAAAATGTACAATTTACAGAAGCCAATTAACCTACAAACCGGTCAAGGTCTTGTCAACGTACCCCATAATGCAGGTGCAAGCTTCCTAAACTGTCCACTGGGTGGCGCTTCGGTGGCAGCCTCGCCTACAGTCTGTCTGTCCTTTTCGTATTTTTTGGGGTTATTTTTAATGTTTTTAAAGTTTGTGTTAATGTTCTCTGGTTTGTTTTATGTGGCGGATGGGTGGGGGGGGGGTTGGTCTGGGGAAACTTTTTTTCAATCTCCTACCTTGCCGGAGATGCGATTGTTTTCCGTGTCGTATCTCCGGTCGCTCTGCGGCCTAACATCATGGAGCTGGAGGCCTTGCTCGGGACTGACTTTGAGCCCCACCACGGGGTTACCATCAGAACCGATCCTTGCCTGGGATCGATGCTCCAACCATGGCCTATGGACTTTAACATCAAGGAGCTCGCTGTCTCGGGTTGAGACTGACGTCGGGAAGCTCCAAAACCTGCACAACGTTTATGTTTATGATTATGATTATGAAGGGTAAAGAAAAGGCAGAAAAATTATGATTATGAAGGGTAAAGAAACAAAAGAGAAGTGCCTGCAATCATCAGAAAGCGTTAATGGTGAGAGGGACAAAGTTTAAAGAAGATGTGTGGGCAAGATTTTTACACAGAGAGTGATGGGTGCCTGAAAAATGCTGCCATGGGCTTGGTGGAGGCAGATAGGCTAATGGGATTTAAGAGGTTTTCAGATAGGCAGGGAATGGAGGGATATAGCTCATGTGAAGGAAGAAGGGATTAGTTTGTTTTGGCATCATGTTAGACATGGACATTATGGGCCAAAGGGTCTGTTCTGCTATACTGTTAAGTCATAGTCAATCAGCATGGAATCAAGCCCTTCAGCACATGCTGACCAACATCTACTTCTGCACTAGTCCCACCAGCCTGCATTTGGCCCATATTCCTCTAAACCAATCCTATCCATGCACCTGTCCAAATAGTTTTTAAAATTTGTGATAGTACCTGCATCAACTGTTTACTGCAGCAGCTCGTTCCGTATACTCACCACCCTTTGTGTAAAAATGTTGCCCCTCAGGTTCTTATTAAATAGACAATAGACAATAGACAATAGGTGCAGGAGTAGGCCATTCGGCCCATCGAGCCAGCACCGCCATTCAATGTGATCATGGCTGATCATCCCCAATCAGTACCCCGTTCCTGCCTTCTCCCCATATCCCCTGACTCCGCTAAGTTTAAGAGCCCTACATAGCTCTCTCTTGAAAGTATCCAGTGAACCGGCCTCCACCGCCCTCTGATACAGAGAATTCCACAGACTCACAACTCTCTGTGTGAAAAAGTGTTTCCTCGTCCCCGTTCTAAATGGCTTACTCCTTATTCTTAAACTGTGGCCCCTGGTTCTGGACTCCCCCAACATCGGGAAATGTTTCCTGCCTCTAGCATGTCCAAACACTTAATAATCTTATATGTTTAAAAAAAAAACCCTCTCATCCTTCTAAACTCCAGAGTGTACAAGCCCAAATCTTTCTCTGTTCTATCTTCTAATTTATGGAAAGATTATTTTTCATTCAATATGATTAATTATTTACTTAATTTATTTTCTTACTGCTGAGGATTTGCCCATGCTTTCCCCTTATTTGCAACCAACAGTCTTTGCGTGCACTCTTTAGTATAAAGGGCCTGTCCCACTTTCACAACCTAATTCACAACCTTTTTTACTCGTGGACATTTTTCATCAGGCTAGAAAAACGCCTTGATGCCACGAGTACCTACGACCAGCATCATGACCTATGTACGACCTCCCTACGACCTCCGACAACCTCGTGACGACCCTGCTGCGAGTATGAGTCAAGGGAATACTCGGCAGAGGTCGTGAATTAGGTCGTGAAAGTGGGACAGGCCCTTAAGGTTACAACTTCATCGTTTACCTTTGTATCCACTTTGTACCAGTGGCTACAAAGCTAAGCAAGCTTTATGCCTTGACATTATGACACTATGCAACCATCAGTCAGCTGTGTCTGATGTATGAAGCCATTCACAAGTGCTTTATTCTCTAGCACAGGGCAGGTGATCCACATTTCCAAGGGCAATTCCTCTCAGCTGGTCCCTACGATTCGATGAACTTTCAGGATTCTCCAGTGTACCGATGCGCCGTAGAAAGTATTTCATCTGGATGCATTTGGGGCTCCATCCAAGGCCGCAAGAAATTGCAGAGAATTGTGGACACGGCCCAGACCATCAAACAAACCAATCTCCCTTCCGTTGACTCCATTTATACCTCACGCTGCCTCGGCAAGGCCAGCAGCATAATCAAGGCCGAGTCGCACCCTGGCCACTCCCTCTTCTTCTCTCTCCCATCGGGCAAGTGGTACAGAAGTGTGAAAATGCACACCTCCAGATTCAGGAACAGTTTCTTCCTAACTGTTATGAGGCAACTGAACCATCTTATCACCAACGTTGTCTGTGTGTGTGCATGTGTATATATATGTATGTATGTGCGTGTATGTCTGTGTATGTCTCTGTGAGTATGTGAGTGCATTTGTCTGTGTGTGTGTGTGTACATGTGTGTAAGTATGTGTAT
This sequence comes from Leucoraja erinaceus, assembly GCF_028641065.1. Lineage (NCBI taxonomy): Eukaryota > Metazoa > Chordata > Chondrichthyes > Rajiformes > Rajidae > Leucoraja > Leucoraja erinaceus. The sequence goes on along the minus strand of NC_073389.1, from coordinate 22,392,173 downwards.
CTGTGTGTGTATGGATATTTCTGTGGGATGTGTATCTGTGTGTGGATATATTTGTCTGTGTGTGTATCTGTGTGTACCTGTGTGTGTGTGCGGGTGTAGATATGTGTGTAGATATGTATGTATGTGAGTGTGCGCGTGTGTGTATGTAGATATGTGTGTGTATGTAGATATGTGTGTGCATGGGTATCTGCGTGTCTGCACCCGTGTGTCTGTACACAGGTGCATGTTTCCTTTTTCATCAAATCTCTCTTTATTCTTTGCTGTAAAATCACTGACAATAATCAGCTGATTAGTGTCTGAAACAGGATCTTTACTCTCACCCCAGCAGCTTCATCCACCTGCATGTCAGTGCTTAGGTACACAAAACCTTGCTGACACACAGAGCTTCACCATTAAGGATCAAACCCACCTAGTTGCCCAGACTGATGATGGGGGATCCACAGAGGGTATGTTTGTTCCCAACATGTAATGGAGCATTGAGTACAGATGGTCCCTTCCCTGTCAGGAAGTCTCGGCCAATGATCTCTAAAAACCTCATATATTGATTTTTTTGTCTGTGTCTTAACCAGCCTAACGATCTTTTGATCTAACATTTTTTTTTGATCTGGACTTACAGTAATCAAAATTCCCTGAAATATGATCTAATTTCAGCTTTTATTAATTTGATACTTCACAGAATTTCATCAGCATGAATAGGTTATTAAGGCTATTATTAGTTTCAGCAGCAGTCCGAATTTAGCATTTCAAGGTGTAGTTTCATTGAAAATATATCAAACAACAAACCGAGGGAAATAAAATTTGTAGCAAAATGAAATGAAGTAAATAATTTTAAAAGTTAAGATGGAACAGTTTATTTGTCATCTTCGCTAATGTTAATTGGCAGGTTCTTCATTAGTTATGGACCTGTCCCACTTAGGCGATTTTTCAGGCGACTGCCGGCGACTGTCAAGTTGCCAGCAGTTGCCTGGAAAACCGGTTACTGGAACGGTGACTGTCAGAGTGGAACACCCACACAGACACACAAACACATTGCTTCCTTCACCAGCCCATTATGCAGGCAGGGGACAGGGCAAGCGAGGGGAGCGCTGTCTAAAAAAATCATACGGTGCAAAGCCAAGGTGAAACAGACACACACCGCGATGAACAGGAAGGTTAGCGCTATAAAAAGGCGGCTAAAGCACAGTCTAATAAATTAATTTAGAGGAAAATTAAAGCAAAAATGAAAAATTACAGACTTAGCAGGTTAGCTCAAGAGACTTTATTGCATGATATCATGGAGAGATGGCTGCAGTAAACTGCTCACCAGTTCGCTGATGTCCAAGTAGAATTAGCCAACAGTTATACTGTGAAGTAAATAATTTTTGTTTACTTTTGTTAGATATTATTCTACAAAAACATTCTATCATCACATGGGTTCCAACTATTTCATAAGTCATAAGATACTACTCGCTTATGTTAATCTTATTCAACAACAGGTGGTTAATACAAATCAAACGCAAAACAAGGGAATCTTGACATTATTCCATCTCATCTTTCAAGCGGCACATGTCACCATCCCCATTTCGAGCCAATCAAAAGGCCCCCCTTTACTGCGATGTATCTACGCTACTAGCGGTTGGGGGCACGGTTGATCCACTGTAACTTCTCAGAAATGCAAACATGCTTCGTTATCTCTTCCCATTTCATGTTTACATTTACCATCCACAATTCATCACATTCCCAGACTGGAGGTAATACGTCTAATCTTACTTTGCCGATTCCCACAAACTTCTTCTGTACCTGGTCAAGCAAGAGCTGTCCAATTGTCACATCCAAAACATCCTTTCATTACCTTGTTTAATTCCAATTAAATAAAGAAAGAAGGATATTATTTTTTTCTTCCACAAGCACAGTGTACAGTAAGTCTTTTAAAAGAGGGGAGGAGAGGGGGGAGAAGGGGGGAGAAGGAGTGGAAACAGCTTTCAAGAAGCCAGAGATACACGGCTATGAATCTAGGCGGACATTTAACATTACCGGTCAGTTATACTTGGTTCTGAAAACTACTGCTTACGTTTTTTGTTCGCAATGAGCCAATGAAATTCACCGGTCATCACCGGCTACAACCTACGAGAACCTCCGAGAACCTCCGACCTCCTGGCAAGCCATTAGGACCTCCTGGTGACCCACCTACGACTTGAGAATTCTCGCTAATCTCCATAGCGGCTTAATTCTGGTCACGGCGACCATAATTCACGGCGACCACAATGAGGCCGCAACTAGTTCCTAGAATGCGGGAACTCCTCACGACCATGAAGGCGACTCCCCGGCAACCATCCGCGAACATGTGGCGACCATGTGGCGACTGCATAGTCTCCTGCAGTCGCCAAAAAAGTCACCTAAGTGGGACAGGCACATTAGGGTGTTAAATGTTATGGGCAGAAGGCAGGAGAATGGGGTTGAGAGGGGAAAAATACTTCAGCCATGATCGTATGGCAGAGCGGACTCGATGGGCCAAATGGCCTCATTCTGCTCCTATGTCATGTCTTATGGTCCATAAGTTCATAAATCGTAGGAGCAGAATTAGGGTATTTGGCCCATTGAGTCTACTCCGCCATTCATAGCTGATCTAGCCTTCCCTCTCAACCCCTTCTCCTGCCTTCTCCCCATAACCCTTGATATCCGTACTAATCAAGAATCTGTCAATTTCCGCCTTAGAAATACCCAATCACTTGTCCACCACAGCCGTCTGTGGCAATGATTTTCACAGATTTATCACTCTCTGACTAAAGAAATTGCTTCTCATCTACTTTCTAAAGGCACATTCTTTTATTCTTTGACTGTGCCCTCTGGTTGTAGACTCTCCCTCTGGTGGAAACAGCCTCCCCACATTCTACCCACACATAATGTTAAAGTGCTGGTGTCATCAGTGGTAGTATTGGTTAGTCCTTTTCGTTTGAAAACTCCTTTCAGTGTAAGTGGAGGCTCGGTGCCTAACAAAGGGAGTCCAGGTTAGGTAAGACACTCTTGTTAATTCACGTCACTCTACTATTCACATGGGCTTTCTTCATAGCCTGTACTCTTGCACATATCCTCCATTAACAACTCCCACCTGATCTTACCCAGGGTAAGTTATTAAAATGCTCAAGTACCACTTAACCTTTAAAACCTCTTTGATAACTTGCAATGGCTATCACAAAGTGATCTGTTGATCTGGAAGCACTATGAATTTAAGGTTGCATTTGGTGGCGGCGTACTAGCTAGCCTGAGTGGAGACGGTTAAGTAATGCCCTGTCAATGATGCTCAAACTTAAAGGGTCAAAGTCCATATTGCCTGTATGAGATGGTATTCAACATTTCAATGGTGCTTTATCGTCACATGTGCAAACGCACTGAAATATTTTTTTCATTCTGCTAACATTCAAATGGCTGAGCACACAGATCAAGGCGCAGAGCAGCGGAGCAATGGTAGGTGACATCGACTCATCGTCTAGCCAGGACTCCAACACTGTCGTTGCCAGGACAACGGGCCTTTATGGCCAAGTTAAGACAAACATTTATTTTAAATTTCAGACTTGAAGGGTACAGGAAGAGTTCATAAGTTCATGTCATAGGAGCAGACTTAGATCATTCGGCCCATCGAGTCTACTCTGCCATTCAATCATGGCTGATCTATCTTTCCTTTTTAACTCCATTCTCCTGTCTTCTCCCCATAACCCCTGACCCCAGGATGGTGCTTAAAGCGTGGTGATTCTTGTCTAATGATTCAGTGTGGTCTACTATCTTACACTCTTGTACTTAGTATGTTTGTGCCTAATGTACAGCAGGATTGTTACTCAAGCAAAGAATTTCACTGTACTTTGATGCCATTAAAGTACACTGTACTATTGAATCATGGACAATTGAAGGAAACATGCCTATTGAATGTAACACCTCTATTTGTAACTTTAATGTGTTGTTTTTGACAATATCAGTTTGTTGGGATTTATTTCCAAATTAAGAAATGTAATCAATTATTTCTATAAAAATATATTCAACAACTATGTTAATGAATTATTAACAAGTGCTTTACATTTTTTTTCTTTCCACTTCCATAATTTATGTATTATTACATATTATTATATGAATGTGATAGGTTTATAAGAGGAATTAGAGAAACTGGTTTTAGCCAGACTGCCCCTGTCCCACTTAGGAAACCTGAACGGAAACCTCTGGAGACTTTGCGCCCCCACCCAAGGTTTCCGTGCGGTCCCCAGAGGTTGCAGGTGGATGCCGGAGGTTGCAGGTAGTGGAAGCAGGTAGGAAGACTGACAAGATCCTCCGGGAACCTCTGGGACGGAAACCTTGGGTGGGGCGCAAAGTCTCCAGAGGTTTCCGTTCAGGTTTCCTAAGTGCTGTCTGTGCAGAGTTTGTACATTCTCTCCATGATTGCATTGGTTTTCCCCAGGTGTTCCGGTTTCCTTTAAAATATTTCCAGGTTTGTAGGTTAATTGGCTTTGATAAAATATTGTAAATTATCCCTAGTGTTGGCTAGTGCTAGAGTACTGGGATCGCAGGTCAGCGCAGACTCCGTGGGCCGAAGGGCCTATTTCTGTGCTGTATCACTAAACTAAACTAAACTAAACAGGTTACTTCAAAATGTACAATTGTTTCATATAAAAATATAAAGGAATATCCATAAAGCACTTCTGGATTATTCATTGATTTTCACATAGAGGTGCCAAAGATGTGGCAGGTGTAACTCATCTGTTTACTTTTTACGAGCTATTGCCCTATATGCAATCTGTATTAGTCCCATACTAATGATATTATCAATAACAGAATTAATTGGTGATATGGTGATAATGCATTTCGTTGTCTCTGTACTGTACACTGACAATGACAATAAATTGAATCATTTCATTTCATTTCATTTTTTTTTATATCTACCATGTAACACATTTCTTGTGGTGTTCTGACATCTTAAGTGATTCAGGGTTTGGCCCAGGTGTGCATCATAATCAATTTATTCAGCGTATCTAAGTTCAAACCAATTTCTAACTTCTCAGTTGTTCTCTGTAAGCTTGTGGCCTATGGCTATTCCACAGTTTATTTGTAGAAACAAGGAACTGCAATGTTGGTTTACCAAGGAAAGACACACAAAATGCTGGAGTAACACAGCGGGTCGGGCAGCCTCTCTGGAGACTGGATAGGTGACTTTTTGGGCTGAGACCTTCCTTCAGACTGAAGGAGTCTGAAGAGTAATCTCAACCCGAAACATCACCTATCCACGTTCTCTTGACCTGCTGCATTACTCCAGCATTTTGTACCTTTCCCGGGTTTATGTGCTCCTCTAAATGTTTTCTTTCTTTGTTGCATTTTATTATAAAATTGAAAAAATATATCCACAGGGGTTGATTTTCCATAAATCTTCAACCTTCCCCATGCTTTAACTGCATGTTAATATATTTTTCCCTTATTTAGTCCTTTCATTAAAACTGGTAGACATACTGTTTGATATCAGCTCCATTGGGAGTGGATAAATGTTCTTCCACCTCCCAATAGAACATGTTAGCTCAGATGGCAACATATCATACAGCTTTAAAACACATTACAAAGAGATAATATGTAAAGGTTGGGGAGAGAGACATACCATCCTCATGTCTTTTCTTGCATATTTTTATCTGAACAAAGAATATTGCCATCCATTACAAATAATATAAGGCAATTAAAATCAACGACTGTGATAATTGATTCTTCTCATTCATCATGCAATGGGGATAATTGACTCTTCTCAGTTCCCACATTCCACTGAGATGTTTCATGGTACAGTTTTCTGAGTAACACACTTCTTAATTATTTCAAAATAAAAGCAGCTATTCGGCAAAAATAACACTTGCACAAAGGTGAGAGGAAATGTGCAGGTCAGCGTTTTTTTAACACAATGTTTAGTTTAAAGATAAGCATGAAAACAGGCCTTTCTGCCCACAGATTCCACACTGACCATCGATCACCCATTCACACTAGCTCTATCATCCCACTTTCACACCCACTCCCTACACACCAGGGGCAATTTTACAGAGGCCAATTTACCTACAAACCAGCACGTCCTTTGGGATTTGAGAGGAAACCGGAGCACCCAGAGAAAACCCAAGCGGTCACAGGGAGAACATACAAAATCCACAGACAGCACCCGAGGTTGTTAATCCTGGCTAAATTGGAGAGGCTAAGACTTCAAAATGGGGTAAAAGCTTCAGGGCTGCTGGGAGATTTAGTTAATCTGGAATTGCTCTCTGCAGAGCTGGGACAGGCTGCGGAGTGGTGCCAGTGTGTCTAGAACCTAGTTACAATTTGCAAGCAAAGAATAAGAACATCTGCAGACCCTGTCAATTAGGTGCAAAATGCATAGAATGGATTGGATGGCTGCAAACCAGACATACACCTTGTAAATAATTGTAAATAATGTTGCATAGTTTAACTTTGTTGAGTGTTGATTGGATGATTGGATGAGCCTTGGCTGTGTTTCCTGCAGATCAGGGTAAATGTTTCTAAGTTGGCTTCCTTGCGAAGTCCGGTTTGAGTACTGTGTATTGAGCTGTATTATTGGGTTAGGGAAATGTCTGTTATGTATGGGGTTAATCGATATCTGTAATTGGATTATTAAGACACCACCTCATGTGGTTTGGCCCCTCGAAGTCCTGGGACATATAAAAGTCCGCTACCACGAGGTCCAGGGTCGATTTTCTGGGAGAGCGCTTGGGACTGCGTGAACTTCTGGAGTGTCTCTGTCTGAGCGAGGCCTAGAGGGCTTGAACGGGTAGATATGAGGATCGAACCCGCGGGGGATATGTACAGTAGTTGAACTGTAATGCGCTTTTGTTAAAATATAATTTACTTGTTTCAAGTGCTTGATTCAGTGTTTTTCTGAAACTAGACTGGGGGGAACTTAGAAACGAGCAATTTACAAGGTCAGGAATGAATCCTGGTCTCTGGAGCTGTGAGGCAGAAGATCTACCAGCTGCACCACTGTGCTGTGTTATGTGCCTGTAACACATTGTCAGTTGTGGTGGTGGGAGCAGATACGATAGCGGAGCTTAAAAGGCTTTTAGATAGGCAAATGGAAATTCAGAGAATGGAGGGATATGGGCACAAGCAGGTAAAAAGGATTGGTTTCACTTGTTGTCATGGTCTGCGCAGACATTGTGGGCTGAAGGACCTATTCCTCAACTTTATTATTCTATATTTTCTATAGTCTGTGATAACAATTGTAAAACATAATAACATCTTATGGAAAACACAATGACATCCAGTTCTAGGGGTGGCAGTGGAGCAGAAGCAGAGTTGCTGCCTTACAGCTCCTGAGACCCAGGATCGATCTCGACTATGGGTGATGTCTGTACGGAGTTTGTACATTCACCCTGTGACAGCATGGGTTTGCACCTGGTGCTCTGGTTTCCTCACACACTTCAAGGACGTACAGTTATGTAGGTTAATTGGCTTCGGTAAAATGGTATATTGTCCTTAGTCCCTGTGTAGGTTAGTACTAGTGTATGAAGTGATCGCTGGTCGGCGTGGACTCGGTGGGCCGAAGGGCCCGTTTCCATGCTGTATCACTAAAGTCTAAATTTGAACCGGATCATTTTATTGTCAAAATGTTTTAATATCTTTTTGTTCAGGGTTTGGAATAGTGAGGTGCTTTTATTCATAAGGCCATAAGGTCATAAGTAATAGGAGTAACATTAGGCCATTTGGCCCATTAATTATACTCTGCCATTCAATCATGGTTGATCTATCTTTTCCTCCTAACCCCATTCTCCTGCCTTCTCTCCATAACCTCTGACACCTGTACTAATCAAAAAATCTATCTCAGCCATAACAATATCCACTGACTAGGCCTCCCCAGCCTTCTGTGGCAAAGAATTCCACAGATTCACCACCCTCTGACTAAAGAAATTTCACCTCATCTCCTTCCTTTAAGAACGTTCTTTAATTCTAAGACTATGACCTCTAGTCCTAGACTCTCCCACTCGTGGAAACATCCTCTCCACATCCACTCTATCTAAGCCTTTTACTATTCTGCACATTTCAAAGAGGTCCCCTCTCATTCTTCCAAACTCCAGCGAGTACAGGCCCAGTGCTGACAACATCTATTGATTCTCCTTTGTCTGTCCTGCTATTTACTTCTTCGAAGAATTCCAGCAAATTTGTCAAGCAAGACCTCACCTTCACAAAACTATGCTGACTTTGACTTCTGACTTATTCAAATAGAAAGAACTCAGTAATACTCTTTTTGCATTATGGTAGTCTGGTTTGAACAATATGGTCACTGTGAATATAGATGTGACTAGCTAATTCAGGGTTGAAATGAACTATATTTGGTCAAAAGTAAGTAAGTAAGTAAGTAAGTACGTTTATTGGCCAAGTATTCACATACAAGGAATTTGCCTGGTGCTCCGCCCACAAGTAACAACATGACATACAGTGACAGTTACGAATGACTCAGAAAACACTAAACATTAATAATAATAAGACATTAATGATAAAACACCATTGATCAAGCATGAACCAACAAAATACCAGATCAAAGGGACGCTACAGATTTTTGGCTCTTGAGTAGAGCAACTACTCGTGGATAAAAACTGTTTTTATGTCTGGCTGTGGCAGCTTTGACAAATTTATATTTGCTAATGAATGAATGAATGAATGAATGAATTAAAATGATATCTTTATTTCGAACGATTAAAAAAAAGAAGAAAAAAAAGATGAAAATGAATAAATAAAAGGAAAATTATATATATATATATATACATAAATACATACACACATACATACATATATACATGTACATATATACATACATACATATACACATATACACACATACACATATACATAACATATATGTACATACATAAATTAAAAAATCAAAAGCCAATTTCAACATAATGCACGTTGGACTAATGCAAACACTATATGTGTTATTGCTATTAAGAAGTGGTTTTTCCAGAAAATATGAATCAAGAACAAAACATAATTTACACACTATAGTGATGATTATTGAGGTGAGTCATTTTCTAATTTAATTTTAGGTCTAACCTTGTAATATTTGATTTTTATGTTGACATGATTGTGGATTTTCTGAAACCTGCAGCTTGTGAGCTATCACACTGCAGCCGAGGACTTAGAATATCTCCCAGATTTGCTTAATAAGCCTCTCATTTTGTGAATCGTGCTACATAATCACCTTCCTGCCACTTTCACCTTGAAATGTAATGTGCCGTGTAGAGCTAGTTTGCTAATGTCACATTGTAGTTGTACTAATTATGCGATAGAAAATAATATAAAATGGATAAGATGGGTGGCGCATCCGGTAGAGCTGCTGCCTCGCAGTGCCAGAGAGCCAGGTTCCATCCTGACCTCGGGTGCCGTCTGTGGGTGGAATTTGCACTCCTCCCTGTGACCGCGTGGGTTTCCTCCGGGTGCTCTGGTTTCCTCTCACAACCTAAAGATGTGCTGGTTTGTAGGATAATTGGCCCTCTGTCAATTGCCCCTTAGGTGCAGGGAGTGGATGAGAAAGTGGGATAACATTGAACTGGTATGGACAGGGCAGTTGAGGACTCAGTGGGCCGAAGGGCCTGTTTCCATGCTGTATCTCTAAACAAAACTAAACTAAATATGTCACTTCCGATTACATCCAAAATATCTACATCATTTTACTTCATACATGGTGACAGATGCAGTCTACAGGGGTATGAAGGCCAGGGCTAGGACAAACTGGGCTCATGATAGCTGAGCATTGTAGTATATTAGCTGTATTTAACTATGCCATTGTTTAAATAGGACCATAAGACCATAAAATATACGAGTTGCATTAGGCCATTTGGCTCATTGATTTGGCTCATTGGCCATTCTAGAATAAGAATTAGAATTAGAATAAGAATAAGTTTATTGGCCAAGTATGTTCACATACAAGGAATTTGCTTTGGTGCTCCACTCGCAAGTGACAACATGACATACAGTGACAATTATGACACATAAAACATTAAACATTAATAATAAAACATTATCATGTGAATTAAATAAAGTACCAAAGCAAAAGAAGGCTAAGAGACTTTTTGTTATTGAGTAGAGCTACTGCTCGTGGAAAAAGAGTTGTTTTTATGTCTGGCTGTGGCAGCTTTATCAGTCTGGAGTCGCCTTCCAGAGGGAAGTGATTCAAAGAGTTTGAGGCCAGGGTGAGAAGGGTCAGAGATTATCTCACCCGCTCCCTTCCTGGCCCTTGCAGTGTACAGTTTGTCAATGGAGGGAAGGTTGCAGCCAACAACCTTCTCAGCTGATCGGACAATTCGCTGCAGCCTTCGGATGTCGTGCATTGGTGGCTGAGCCAAACCAGACCATGATGGAGAAGGTGAGGACAGACTCTATGATGACCGTACAGAATTGGACCATCGTTGCCTGTGGCAGATTGTGTTTCCTCAGCTGCCGCAGGAAGTACATTCTCTGTGTGCCTTTTTGACAGTGGAGTCGATAGTGGCCCCCCAATTAAGGTTCTTGGAGATGATGGTTCCCAGGAACTTAAAATATTCCACAGATGTGACTGTGGTGTTGTTGATGGTGAATGGGGGGAGGGGAGGGGGAGCTCTCCTAAAGTCCACAAACAATTCCACTGTCTTAAGATCATTGAGCTCCAGGTTATTGTGATAGCACCAGGATGCCAGCTTTAGACTTTAGACATAGAGTTTGTGATCATGGCTGATCTATTTATCTCTTTCAACCCCATTCTCCTAGAACCAGGACTATCCAGACTTTGTATCCAAACTAAACTAAAACAAAACAAAACTAAATCTACCGGTAAGATGGGAGAGAGGAGACAAGGATGTGATGTGTTTCAGAAGCAACAGTAACCATGTAGAAACTACAAAGTTCAGATACTTGTTTACACAAAAGGACACAAATTGCTGGGCCCGCTGAGTTACTGCAGCATTTTGTGTCCATCTTTGGTATAAACCTGCATCGACAGTTCCTTGGTATTACATAAGTGCTGGAGTAACTCAGCGGGTCAGGCTGCATCCCTGAAGAACATGGATAGGTGACGGTTTGGGTCGGGATGTTTCAGGTCCTGAAGAAGGATCCTGACCTGGAATGTCACCTAGGGATGTACTCCAGGGATGCTGCCCGACCCGCCGAGGTGCTCCAGCACTTTGTGTTCTTCAGCACCCATTAGTTAGATAAATTAATTGGAAGTTCTTTGTAAAACTCAGATGCTGAAGCAGAGAAAAAAAGCTGGTTAAATGTCTTTTTTTTTTTTTAATGATTTCAATAACAGAGGAAATTGAGGATAGAGGGGATGACTTTGGACATGTTATGTGTAGAGCAGACTGCAGGTGCAAGATGGTTATATTCCTTAATTAAATGAAGTCTATGCTCCATTTGCAATAGCATTTCATTACATTAAACTACCATAGAAATAATACCCAACATTGTGACAATATTGACACTAATCACCTTCATTACTCCTGGGCTTGACAGAGACATTTGAATATAAATGCTATAACTAATTATCTCATTGTTAACTCTTTGAAATGTCAGCTTGGAAATAATCTCAACTACATCCTCAGCATTAGCATTAATGAGTTGAAAATGCTATTCACGGAAAAGAAATGTAGTTTTGATTCTGCGGCCGAGAGGTGAGAAGTCTGAGACTGAATTGTGCTGGGATTTTGAAAGTGAATTTCCAGGTTTTAAAATGAATCGAGATAGTATGAAGTCGGGCACGTAGATTGAAATGTATTTATGTAAATACAAGAGAGTATGGCAGGTAATATATGGATTAGATGCAGAGCCATTTTTCTGGATTGAATAATTGTTAATGAATAGAAATCAGAAGTGGTAGAAGATTGCTCTGTTCGCTCTGATTTTAGGGTTGTTATAACTTTGTTGTGGTAGCCTACCTCACCTCACCTCACCATCTCCCATGACAACCTTCAGTTACTGTAATAAAAAGGAACCGCAACTTGTTCAAAGATACCAAAGAAAGACCAAAAATGCTGGAGTAATTCAGCGGGTCAGGTGACGCCTCTGGATTAAATGGATAGATGATGTTTCAAGTGAAGATCCTTCTCCAGACTGATAGTAGTAGGGAGAGTCGGGGAAAAACTGGAGGCGAAGAAAAACAGAAGAATGGGGTTGAGACAGAAAGATAGATTAGCCATGATTGAGTGGCAAAGTTGTCTTGATGGGCTCCTCCTAGTCCTTATGAAGATGAGCAAGGACAAATCAGGGCCGGCAGCAGTTGTCCTCAGGCAAGGATGTTCCCTGATAAGCTGACTGTTGGCTAGAGACAGGTGTGAGCCCAAGAGGGATAAATAGTTGTGAACTGTGGAACTAGTTAACTGACCTTAGCGGAGTATGGGTGAAGGGGTAAGGGGAGGGGGGGGGGGGGGGGGGGGGGGGGTGGGGGTGGGGGGGGGGGGGTGGAGGTGGATGGTGACAGGGTGGAGAGGAAGGGGACGAGGAGAAGGAGGTGTTTACTGAAATTGCCTAAAATTGGAGAATTCAACGTTCATACCCCTAGGTTCTGAGCAACCCAAGCAAGATATGGGGTACTCTCTCCCCAATTTGCATGTGGCCTCACTCTATTAATGGAGGAGACCCAGGACGGAAAGGTTAATTTGGGAATTGGAAGGGGAGTGGTTAGCAACTTGGAGATCCAATAGGCCTTGGTAGACCGAGTGCAAGTGTTTAGCAAAACGGTCACCAAGTCTACGCTTGGTCCACCGATGTATAAGCGGCCACAGTGAGAACACTCGGTGCAATAGATTATGTTAGAGGAGGTGCAAGTTCATTTCAGTTGAAGTTTACTTCTAGATCTAGTTAAGTTTATAATTTTTGTTTTTGGTTTTTACATTTCAAGTTAATTTGTCGGAAGTTCCTTAAAGGCCAACGTTTCGCAGTTTCCATTCATCTCGCACGGTATAATGGACATTGGCAGTGAAATGCAATGAACTCCCTCTGTCCAATGATCATGGCAGTGGACGGACAGTCCTTTAACACAAAAGCTAAAACTCATTCTGGTACTTTGGATTAGATCAAATAACTCAGTTTGGGTTAGGTTTTGAAGTTGGGACATCTTGTGGTCTGACTCGTTTGACATCCTTTGTGTTGCTGTGTAGAGCCCAATTGTGCCTTTGTTACAGAGACATAGAGCAGGGAAACACGCCCTTCAGCCCCACTAGTCCTTGCCAACCAAGATGCCCCGTCTAAGCTGGTCCCATTTGCCTGCATTTGACTCACATCCTCTAAACCTTTCCTATCTATGTATCATGATCACAAGTGATAGGAGCAGAATAAGGCCATTCGACCCATCGAGTCTACTCCTCCATTCAATCATGGTATCGGTCCAAATGTCTTTCCAGTATTGTTGCCGTATCTACCTCAGCTTCCTCCTCTGACACGTTAACTTTGATGAAACCTACTGAAACGAGTTGAAGTGTAATGTTATGAGGAAAGCAATTCTACCTCACTCGAGACTGTTGCATTAATGTGGAAAGATGTGGGGTCACTTTTCAGTGGCTCTCGTTTAATGGAATTTCCATTGATCTCAAAGGGAGGCTTTGTGGCACAGGGAGATGAGAATTTCTCAATGCAAGCACTTACAGATTTATACTGAGAAGTAAATCAGAAACTTGTTTTCATTTTGATGTCTGCTTTAAGTTCTATTTCTACTAAAGACTAAAGAAAACTCGCCTTGCACCGTTCTGCTCTGGGGTTTTTTGACCCAATGTGAGATCAAGATCTTGTAGTTGTAAAAAAATGTTTCTCTTGATCACCCACATTATCTTTAATATGAATAATATACAAATATTTGTTATCAATTAAATAGTTTAATTTATTGTCATATGTACTGAGGTACAGTGAAGAGCAATTTCCGTATTGCGTGCTAACCAGTCAGCGGAATGACTATACATAGTCACAATTAAGCCGCAGTGTACAGATACAGGATGAAGCTTGATTAGTGCATGATAAAGTTCAGTAAAGAACAATTAAGGATAGTCTGCGGGTCTCCAATGAGGTAGATAGTAGATCAACTAGAGAGAGGTCCTGAGCTACCATCTACCTCATTGGTTACTTTACAATTTAATTACAATCCCCTAAATAAATAATGTTGTATGCTTTCAAACACTAGTCTAGGATGGAACTGCAGATGCTGGTTTACACCAAAGATAGACACAAAATGCTGATTTGTTCTGTACCTTTACATACCTTTAGTTTTCCTCTCCCGTGACAGTCTGAAGAAGTGTCTCGACCCAAAACATCACCTATTCCTTTTCTCCAGAGATGCTGCCTGTTCCGCTGAGTTGCTCCATCACTTTGTGTCTATCTTCACTGTTAAAACACTTGCTTTGTTGGGGATCGTTGTATGTGTTACTTTGCCAAATGTGGCAGCAAACAATTTGATTTTTAAAATGTAATCTTTTTCACCTTGGCTATTCTACACCATTGAAAATAAAGACAACTGTATCTTTAAAATAGAGCACAGCTATCAATGGAGAAAAACTTTCAATGCCCCGTGGTATTGCAGCAATTCGATTTACATCCTTGAATTGCTCTTCAATTTACTGGAAACTCATAGTAAACTGATCTTAAGATAGGAAGCCAAGTTTGATCCCTCCATGCATTTCAAAGGTCAGTGTGCAGGAGAGCTTCACCAAGTGCATGCACATCATTGCTCTGCTGTATGGTACAGAAAGCAGAATGAAGAGACTGAGAGGACAATATGGACCACATAGACACCAGTTACGTTTCAGGAAGAGTGCGTGTTTGCATGCCCATGGCATATGATAAACATTTTGAATGATGTGTAAATATTATATTATTAATTTTTCGGGTGAATACCCAAGGCAAACCCCAGCTCCCTTAAATCTGCATACGTTGATTCTGAAATACAGCGTAATAGTTTGCTGTTTCATAGCAAATACTCTCCCCTTGATTTAAACATGGATGCATTTCCTGTGAGTGAATAAAACATAGAACAGTACAGCAGAGGCAGATGGACACAAAATGCTGGAGTAACTCAGCGGGACAGGCAGACAGACCTGGGTGATGTTTCAGGTCGAGACCCTTCTTCAGCAGAAGAAAAGGCCCTTTGGGCCACAATGTTCATGCCACAGATGACGCCTAGTTAAATGAATTACCTCTGCCTGCAGGTGATCTATATCCCTCCACTCCCTGCATATCTGTGTGCCTATCTAAAAGCCTTTTAAACCTCACTCTCATATCTGTCTCCTCCATAACTCTTGGCAGCACATTCCATTGCTATAATTTAGCACTAATTGTGCTAAAATGCTTGACACGCACAACTACTGTAAATTTAGGCGCTCTCACCTTATTATCCTCTAGTCTTTTCCATCCCGGGAGAAAGGGATGTTTGTGTTTACTCTATCTACATCTCAATGTTGGTAACATTGTGAAGGAGAATTAAAATGAACACCAAATGCTTAACTCCTGCTAAAGCCTAATCTGTTCGAAGAAGGGTCTCGACCTGAAACATAATGTTCTCCAGACCATGCTACCTGACATGCGGAGTCACTCCAGCACTTTGTTTCCTGTTTCATAAACCAGCAATTTGTATCCAATACCTTATTTTTGCCAGCTAAATGTTGACGTATGATATTAAATAAAAACAAGTCCCCTAACACTGTCTTTGCCAAACCTGCACAATTGGACTCCCTCCTTCTTTCTTAATGTCTCAATCTTTCCATTGACCTTTCTTTGAATTCTTACTTGCATACAACTATGTACCAATTTCCTTATTTTACCATTTAGTGGCACAGTAGTGTAGAGACAGAGCTGCTGCCTTACAGCGTCAAAGTCCCAGGTTCGATGCTGACTAGGGTTACTGTCTACTAAGTTTTATGTTCTCCCTGTGACCGCATGAGTTTTCTCCTGGTGCTCTGGTTTCCTCCCACACTGTACAGGTTTCTAGGTCAATTGGATTCAGTAAAATTGTAAATTGTTTCTAGCGTGTAGGGCAATGTAAGTGTACAGGGTGAACACTAGTCAATGGGCTGAAGGGCCTGTTTCCATGCTGTATCTCTAAAGTACAAAGCTTTTGCAAACTATTTAATACCTGGTGAACTTTCCTTCTAGAATCTCCGTGAATATCTTTAAACTTTAATTCAACTTATTCTCACTTTTTAATTTACCATGTACGTGTTCTCTGACATCCCCCATTTTCACCTTATCAGCACATGTTTGAATTCTTCACGCATCTGCTATTTGTAGTTCTCTCAGTTCTGATTGACTGATGTGCTGACATCCCTGTCCGGTTAAATTGGGCCAGGTACTTACGTTTCCGAATGACTAATAGGCATGTCCAATCTCACAGCCTCATGCTTGAGTCTCCATTATCCTATCCACTTCTGGCACTGAACAGAGCTGCATTGTACACTGACAGAGCTTCCACAAGAGTGAACCGCTTAGAAGTGGATCTGAATGTGAATGTTTGACACAGTCGATTGATCATGCAAGATATAAGTTAAATATTTTGGGGGGGGGGGGGACACTTAAAAAGCACAAACTTGCAGTTTTCCACAATGATGGATTTACAACTTACTGACTTGGAATGATTGCACGCTATTTTTTTCTACTTGCATTTTTTCTCATTAATTTTACATTACTTTTAAACATCATGCAATTCTACCTTTCCAACCAAACCTAGTTTTTTTTCCAGACAGCAAAATCTGATACATGTTAAATATGGAAATAGCATTAGTTGTAAGGCCATCAAAAGTAATTTGCAGGATCCAGTTACTTTCATTGGGAATCTAGCCCTAAATACATCATGTTAATGTGTGAACTGAAGCCATTTACTACACACACCTCCGGTAATTCCAGCCTACAGTGTATTCTGCAGAGCAGAGCCATCTAACTATTACATCTATCCCTGCCCCCACTTACAGAGTAGCCTGGAGAAGAACAGAGAGTTACTTGAGCTGTGGGTACATTAAATTAAATATGTTAAGTAAAGTATATTCCATCTTTACGGACGGAAAATCGTTTAGTTTTTAGTTTTAGAGATTCAGTATGGGAACCTACCCTTCGGCCCAACGATTCCTCGCCAACTAACAATCATCCATTCACGCTAATTCTAATAATAATAAATAATAAATAATAAATACTTTATTGATCCCCTCAGGGAAATTCAGATGTCCAGATGAATTTCAGATGCCAAATTCTATGTTATCTCACTTTCTCATCCACTTCCTACCCACGTTAGGGGGCAACTTACAATGGCCAATTAACTTACAAGTACGCATGTCCTTTGGATGTGGGAAACCCACGCAGTCACAGAGAGAACATGTAAACTCCACAGAGACAGCACCCGAGGTGAGGATTGAACCCGGGTCTCTGGCGCTGTGAGGCAGCATCTTTACCAGCTGCACCACCGTGCTGGATGTAATGGATCCTTCTTTATAGGGGTCGTTTAGAGACATAAAGTTGCCATTTCCTATCCTAGATGTCGATCATTTTTCCGTCAATTCTAGTATTTTTGTACTTTTATAATCTTACAACAAATGAGTTAAAATGTGGCATGATGCATAACGTCAGTATTCAACTTTCATATACATTCAATTGTCCACCACTTTCTCTACAAAAATTATCCTGAACACCTCCTATAAACTTTGCAACTCTCACCTTAAAGCTCAGGTCCCACTGTACGAGGTAATTCAAGAGTCCTCCCGAGTTTTCCCGTGATCCGAACTCGGAGAATGTCCGTAGCGGGTCCGTAGGAGTTTGCGGATGTCTCGTAGCGGCTCGTAATGTTAATGGTAGGTACTCGGGACATCCGATAAATTCGTGACATTTTTTCATCCCTGCAAAAAATGTCCACGAGTAAAAAAATACTCGTGATGAAAAAAATGGTTACTTTTTACTCGTACGAGCCGCTACGAGGCATCCACAAACTCCTACGGACCCGCTACGGACATTCTCCGAGTTCGAATCAGGGGAAAACTCTTGAATTACCTTGTACAGTGGGACAGGGGCTTAAAGCTACTGTATGCCCCTTGACTTTGACATTTCCACACTGAGAATAAGGTTCTGACTGTCTGCCTTATCTACGTCTCTCATAGATTTACATACTTCTATCAGGTCTTTCCTTACCTTTCAGCATCCTACAGAAAACAATCCATAGAATCTAATTTGCAAGAACTTTTTACAATATTGTGATTTGTAGGTTTGATTTTTAAACTAAGTGGTTCATGACACTCAATAACTAGAGCATGATAAAAATAAAAGATTTCATGAATTAATAATTTAAGGTCACCAGATAATTGAGATCATGTATTTGAAAAATGGCATGTACTTGAGGTTTCCAAATGCCGTGATCAGGAGGAAATACCACAGCACACATTTCGATGTATTAGAAATCCATGTTCTTCTCATTCTTGTGTTCTATGAAAAACCGAGTTAACTCCAGAAAATAATTTCAATTCTGGGCATGTATTTGCCTAAATATGCAGATATAGTCTATAATTTATAATATGGAAGAAAGCTGAATGCTTACAATGTCTGGAAATTAATCTTTTTTTCCCCCAAATTAATTGCCTTACTTTTTAAACAATTTCATTCTGATTTTGCTTCTCCATAATTTATTTGCCACTGAAATTCCTTGTTCAAGAATGATACTATTGTTGCTCAGATTGTGGACTTTAGGAGGAGATCAACACCCCTGTCTCCTGTCTCCATCAATGGTGTGGATATGCAGTTTATCAAAGAGTACAAATACCTTGGAGTTTACTGGGACACTGTATAAGAAGGGACAAAGCCGCGTGTAATGTTTGAGAAGGTTCCGCTCCTTCAACATCTGCAGTAAGATACTGCAGATGTTCTACAAAACGTTGGTAGCCAGTGCCATCTTCTTCTCTGCTGTATGCTGGGGCAGCAATAGACAATAGACAATAGGTGCAGGAGTAGGCCATTGGGCCCTTCGAGCCAGCACTGCCATTCAATGTGATCATGGTTGATCATCCTCAATCAGTATCCCGTTCCTGCCTTCTCCCCATTCCCCTTTCCCTGACTCCATATATAAAGTTTATCGAGAAACCCTATCTAGCTCTCTCTTGAAAGTATCAATTATCGCTGGAAACAAAGAACCTGAAAGGAGCCTAAATGCAAACCCTCCTAAAAGCAACAGAAACTGGCTCCGAATAACGATGAAAGGCAATCCAGAATCAACCAAATAACGGACATGAGGAGACGGGCCTTGTCAGCAATTTTTGTCCATCACATCACTGTGGAGGGCAACAGACTGCTCCACCCGACCCACAGCCAAGATTCTGAAATAGTGGGGGGCAGGGACCGTTCAGCTTGGGAGATGGTTCAGTCCCTTGTCTTGACCCCCACCCTCCCCCCCCCCCCTGTGGCTATCCCCCTGTACCCCCCCCCCCCCTTTCTCTCTCTCCTCTGTCATATCCCCCCTCTCTCAATCCTTTCCACACCCGTCACCCTTTCTATCCCCTTTCTCTCTATCTTTTTTGTTTTCTGACTGTTGGCAGACCTATTTCCCTTCTGGGATGAATAAAGCTCTATCGTATCGAGAATGTACGAGGATTGTGGGATTGTTAAACTGCACTTTTGGGAAATCGAGCTGAGATTTAGTTATTTGTAAAGAAAACACAGACTTTGGGGGCAATTATCGCTGGAAACAAAGCCAAAATGCCAACTAACCGAAAGGGTGGGACGCCTAAATGCAAACTAACTGAAAGGGCGGGACACCTAAAAGCCAACTAACCGAAAGGCTGTGTCTCCTAAAAGCAAACCCACCGAATGGCCGCTCTGCCGAAACGCCACCTACCCGAAAGGCAGCATCACCTACAAGCCAACGAACCGAATGCCGCTCAACAGAAAAGTCAAATAACGGACATGACGTTGCCGGGGGACGGGCCTTGTCAGCAAATGGTCCAGACCCCTGTGTCCATCACATCACTGTGGAGGGATAAACACTGTCCCACAGCTCCGCTCCACCCGACCCACAGCCCGTGGAGGGTGGCCGTGGGAGAGTGCGGGCTGTCCCGAGGGATGCGCTTGGGTTCAGATTGTTCAGTCACCTATTGCTTGTGTGGGAAAATGACCCCCACCCTCATGTCTCCCCCTTCTCTCTCCCCTCTTCTCCCTCCCCCTCTCTCTCTCTCTCTCTCTCTCTCCCGTCTCTCTCTCCCCCCTTCTCTCTCTCCTCCACTCCTCTCTCTCCCACTGCCTCTCTCTATCCCTTTCTCTCACTCCTCTCTGTCCCCCTCCTCTCACTCTCCCCCTCTCTCTCTCCCTTCTCCCTCTCCCCTTCTCTCTTTCTCTCCCCCTTCTCTCGTTCTCTCCCCCTTTTCTCTCTCCCCCTTCTCTCTCTCCTGTGTCTCCACTGGCGGGAGGGTGGGGGTCATTTTCCATAGGTGACTGGGCAATCTGAACCCAAGCACCAAGTTGTAAGCGGCCGAAGGTGTGCATCTTTCCGGACAGCCCCCACTCTACACGGCCACCCTCCGCAGGCTGTGGGTCAGGTGGAGCGGAGGTTTGGGACAATGTTCATCCCTCCGCAGTAATGTGATGGACGTGGGGGTCCGGACCAATCACTGATGTCCCGCCCCCCCGGCAACATCATGTCCGTTATTTGGCTTTTCTGTTGAGCGGCATTCGGTTCGTTGACTTGTAGGCGACGCCACCTTTCGGGTAGGTGGTGCATCGGAAGAGCGGCCATTTGGTGAGTTTGCTTTTAGGCGACGCAGCCTTTCAGTTAGTTGGCTTTTAGGCGTCCCACCCTTTCAGTTAGTTGGCATTTCGGTTTAGTTTCCATTCAGTTAGTTGGCATTACGGCTTTGTTTCCATTTGATTATTTGGCTTCCACTTCTTTGCTTCGGCTTCTCATCCGTCGGCGCACATCCGGGGACCAGCGGCACAGTGGCACATTGATAGAGTTGCAGCCTTACGCCGTCAGAGACCCAGGTTCGATCCTAACACAAACGTTGATGAGGGCAAAGCCATAGATGTTGTCTACTTGGATTTTAGCACAACATTTGATAAGGTAAGTTTGCAGATGACACTAAAGTGAGTGATATTATAGAGAGCGAAGATAGTTATAAAAAATTGCAGCAGGATCTTGATCAGTTCAGCAAGTGGGCTAAGGAATGGTTGTTGGAATTTGCTGAATTTTGGGAAGTCAAACCAGGGCAGGATCTTCACTGTGAATGGCAGGGCCCTGGGGGTGCTGTAGAGCAGAGGGATCTAGTAGCGCAGCTACATAGTTCCTTGAAGGTGGCATCTCAGGTAGATAGTGTGGTCAAGAAAGCGTTTGATACATTGGTCTTCATCAGCCCAATTCATCAGGCATTGAATATAGAAGTTAGGCTGCTATCTTACAATTGTGCAAGACATTGGTGAGGCCACATTTGGAGTATTGTGTTCAGTTCACCCTGCTATAGGAAAGATGTTGAGGACCTGAGCTATAGGAGGAGGCTGAGCAGGCTAGGACTTTATTCCTTGGTGCAGAGGTGATCCTATAAGATCATGGGGAATAGATAGGGTGAATGCACAAAGTATTTATTCCAGCCTTTTACCCAGAGTAGAGGAATCAGGAATGAGAGGACCTAGGTTTAAGGTGAGAGGGGAAAGATGTAATAGGAACCTTAAGGGCAACTTTTCACACAAACGGTGACAGGTACTAAAATTATATTTAATAGACATTTGGACAGATACATGGATAGGAAAGGTTTATAGGGATATGAGCCAAATGCAGGCTGGTAGGAATAGTATAGATGGGGCATCTTGGTCGGCATGTTCAAAAGTTGAGTCACAGGACCTGTTTCCGTGCCATATGATACTATAACTATATTCCAATCAATTCTACAAAAGTGTGTTCAATAAACAGTAGAGATAAACTGAAATCTGCTGAAGAGAGGGCAGTGAAATTTTCCAAAAGACCAATACTAAAGCTCAAGGTAGCTTGGTCGACCTGTCCTTCGAATAATTCAATGATAAAGATCTGGATTTTGCTTCTATATATAGTTATCTGCAATAAGGCATGTCAAGTTCAACATTGTTGTCAATATATCAGACCTTGGGGCCCTATGAGTGTCTAACATTTTTCTGCTGCACATTTTTTCAAAACAAATTGTATAAAATTTCAACTATGAAATGGTGTATGGAACAAGTCCAAATCAATCCTACTTACAAATTCATCTTAGTTTCCCCTGTGGCACTGGATTTCCATGACTGTATTCTAACTGGAAATGTTCCTTTGCATGAGACCTCACTGCGATTGTTCCCTTTCTATTGATGCCCAGAGCAAAGCTTCTCCTCCAATCCTCTTCCCGGCAATTTATTGGAAGATAATACACTATTTTTTAATTTAGCCTGTTGAAAATATTTGGCAATTATTAATTTTCATGTTCAGAAGTTGTAGGTGAAGAATTAGATCATTCAGCCCATCAAGTCTACTCCGCCATTCAATCATGGCAGATATATCTTTCCCTCTCAACCCCATTCTCCTGCCTTCCCATGACCCCGAGCACCCTTGCTAATCAAAAATTTGTCAATCTCCACCTTAAAAACATCCATTAACTTGGCCTCCACAGCCGTCAATGGCAATGAATTCCACAGATTCTCCACTCACTGACTAAAGAAATTCCTCCTCATCCCCTTTCTAAAGGTACGTCCTTTAATTCTGAGACTATGGCTTCTGGTCCTAGAAATCTTAGTTCCCTGAGTCAGTTCATTAGTGGAAACATTTTCTCCACATCCACTCTATCCAGGCCTTTCACTATTCAGTAAGTTTCAATGAGATCCTCCTCATTCTTCTAAACTCCATGAGTGAGAAATAAAATAAACTATTTATGTTGGGGTTACTGATGTTTAGTTTAGTTTAGAGAAACAGGCCCTTCGGCCTGCAGAGTCTGTGCCGACCGTTGTTCCCCATACACTAACTGTCCTACACACACCAGAGACAATTTACAATTATACCAAGCCAATTCGCCAACAAACCTGTATATCGTTGTAGTGTGTGAGGAAACGGAGCACCCAGAGAAAACCCACGCATGTCACAGGGTGAATGTACAAACTCCGTACAGCCAAGCATCTGTAGTCAGGATCAAACCCGAGTCCCTGGATCTGTAAGGCAGCAACACTACCGCTGCGCCACCATGCCACCTTAAACATGTCTTGAATGTTTGGCATTATGTTTCCATATGACTTTTCAGATGTGGAAGTAACGTGCCTATTTGCACCTTTTCTCCGCATTAGAAGTTAAAATATAGTTATTTAAAAAATTCAGGTACTCTGAGAACTCATCTCATGTAGTATTCAGTGTACATTGTGCACATTTAAGATAAGTTGTCCAATAGTCACCTTTGCATTTGCTACAACATTAAATATTCAGTTGAAACAGAATGATTTAACAGGATATAATTTACTATCTGCCGAACTTAAGGCACTTCATACATAGCACTTAAAATTATTATCAAGCCTACAATTGTTCTCCTTGCACTTTTTGTAATAACGTTTTTTTTTGGTTCAACTGCATATTTACTCTTAACTGCACACCTCAAACAATTTTTAAAAATTGAATTCATTACAAGAGTAAATCAAAATCCTACAGGAACATTCAAGGCTTGGTATCCAAAAAGAGTAAGGTTTAAGTGCCAATAGTTTAAGTGACACTTGCAGGGGATACAGGTTTACTCATTGCGATATTGTCTACCTAATTTTACTAGACCACAGTAGCAATTACCCACTGCTGTTGGTTTTCAAGTGGACTGATTTGTCAGTTTAGATTCCACCTGTACCAATCAGGTCCGATACCCGGATGGGACGTCGAAGGACGAGAAGCCGAAGCGAAGAAGTGGAAGCCAAGATACCGAACGGACACGAGGCCGAAAAGCCAAATAACCGAACGGACACGACGCCTAAAAGCCAAATAACCAAAAGGGCACCACGCAGAAAAAACAAATAACGGACATGACACCTTCGGGGACGGGATTTGTCCGAGACCTTATCAGCGATTGGTCCAGACCACATGTCCATCACATCACTGGCCGGGGGAGGTGAGACGGTGGGGGGGATTTTTTATTTTCCTTCGCCACTTTTGGACTTTCCTGAATATAAAATAAAACCCCATGTGATTGGAACTTTCGGTTGATTTAACAAAAGGATAATCCAAATTGGTTCCATAGACATTTACACCAACAGCAACGCTGTAACAATTATATTTTGGCTATCACAATAATACACTGCCATGCATCTTGAAGGCCAGTGGTCCTTTGGGTGTGAATCGAGAAACCAGACGAAAAATATTACTGTTTTATTAAAGAAATCTTAGTACCCTGAGTCAGTTCAGTATATGACAGTACTGGTTGTTTTGTAGAGAAAACCTTTATCAAATGCATCAAACCTTTATCAAAGTCAGTGGGACAGGCAGCGACTATAGGGAAGGAATGGGTGACGTCTCGGGTCGAGACCCTTCTTCAGACTGAACTGAACTCTCGTCGGTGAGAGTACTTGTGATTGTCTGAAGAAGGGTCTCTACCCGAAACGTCACCCATTCCTTCTCTCCAGAGATGCTGCCTGTCCCGCTGAGTTACTCCAGCTTTTTGTGTCCACCCTGGCAACAGGTAACTATATTTTAAACACAAGAAACTGCAGATGCTGATTTATAAAAAATGACACAAAGTGCTGGTGTAACTCAGTGGGACAGGCAGCAATAACTATATTGTGATGTGGGAGGCTATTCTTATGTGGAGGACTTGGCCCGATTACATTCATATCCCCTCAGAAAACAAAAGTAAATCCAGATTTGAATATTCGGCTCTTGGCAAATAAGTAGCAAGTAACATTCATGCCAATCAAAAACAACATGCTGGTAAGTGGTAAGGAACAAAAGCGCCATATCAACAGCAAGTTATTGCAGCATAATAATAAGATCGCACGGAATGATCTCCTAGAGGTGTATAAAATCATGAGAGGCTCAGTCTCTTGCCCAGAGTAGGGGAGAACGAGAACCAGAGAACCTAGGTTTAGGATGAAGGGGAAAAAGATTTTATAGGAATCTGAGGTATAGGTAATTTTTTCACACAAAGGACGCGGGGGTGTATGGAACAAGCTGCTGGAGGAGGAAGTTTCCCAATGTTTAAGAAGCAATTAGACAGGAACATGGATAGGACAGGTTTAGGGGAATATGGGCCAAACACTGGCAAATGGGACTAGTGTAGATGGGAGATGTTGGTCGGTGTGGGCAAGTTGGGCTGAAAGGCTGGTTTCTACACTGTATGACTCTATGACTCTATACCTACCTTAACCTGCTGAGAGTTTACTATTGACCAGAAACTCATCTGGACCAGCCACATACCACAGCTATGATTGCAGGTCAGGGACTAGCCATCCTGTGGTGAGTGACACACCTACTGGCCTCCCAACCATCCCAATGCATCTTCATTATCTCCAAAGCACATATCAGAAGCAGGCAGTAAATGCAGGCTTTGCCAGCACTGCAGAGATCCCCAAATAATGAATAAATATTTTTCAAAAGAAACGATATGTTGTACTTAATTTACTTTATTTTAAATAGTCTCAGTTTGGAGAAAGATCCACTGTCTACAGTATATCCATGCTCAGTCTTCCATAGAAGGTAGACACAAATTGCTGGAATAACTTAGCGGGTCAGGCAGCATCTCTGGAGAAAAGGAATAGGTGACATTTCAGGTCAAGACCCTTCTTCAAAACTGGAGCACCCGGAGGCAACCCACATGGTCACAGGGAGAACGTACAACTCTGTTCAGGCAGCAGCCGTAGTCAGGATCGAACCTGGATCTCCGGCGCTGCAAGGGCAGCAACTCTACCGCTGCGCCACCGTGCCACCCTATCCCTTCCCTTTCCCTTTCTCCACAATACAAAGTTTGCCCAGTTCTGATGAAAGGGCATCTATCTAATCTGCTGAGTATTTTGAATTGAACTGAGTTGAATTGAATTGAGTGAATTTGCATCTTTATTTATCAATAAATTTGCGATCATTACTACTGCCAAAACCAGGCCAAGATGTTACCACCTTAATGGATTAGCCGCATCTCTATCATAATTCTAATTAGTTGCTATAAAAAACTGTGCCACCATAGTGCCATGGTGCCGGTTTCTAAGCTATGTCCACCCTACCAAGAAGTCCATTCCACCATAATTAAGGATGAATTAAGTAAAAGCCTCTTGACACTGATTTCAATGGGAAATAGAAGGCAATTGAATAATACTATATTTTATTCCCTTTATGGAGTTGTTATCCCATCCTCACAGACATGCAGTAACTATCGCTCCAGATTGTTAAGATTAATCTATTACTCCAGAGACGGTTTAATAATAATTCTTTAGAATGGAATAACACATTTCACTTTTAGAGACTATGTCTGTCATTTTGTTGAGAAGCATAAGTTCTGCACTGAGATGATCGCTGACAGAGCTAGGTTATCTTTGACTCTGAATCAGTGCACTTAATGAGTCCATTTTCTCTATTCCACACCCCAGGGATTGCAAATTATCTGACCTTTTGATGAGCAGGAAATACAGATAATGAAACACTTCACAATGTCATCAATTTGATATTGTGATACCTTTCTTCTCAGTTTTGTTGCATTCAATTATCTTAACATTGAAACTGTGCAAAAGAGCAGCAACTCAATGCCTTTTTACCCATGTTTGTTATACGACACCACAAAGCAGCACTCAATCTGTTCTAGCCTCATAAAGTGCTGGAGAATTGTGTTTACAGGCCCGTTATGCTGCTGCAAGTAAGGATTATATTGTTCCTTTGTTGGTACACATGACAATTAAACATCCTTGATACTTGACTCTCTTGACTTTCAACATCAAAAGACCTGTTGTGCTTGTGATGGCTTTTTAGTAAAGCAATTATCGGTAACCTTCTATGTTCCTCATTCTTAGTTTAGTTTAGTTTAGAGATACAGCATGGAAGCACTTCGACCCACTGAGTCTGCAATCCTGCACACTAACGCTAACAATAGGGACAATGTACAATTTTACCGAAGCCAATTAGCCTACAAACTTGTAGGTCTTTGGTGTGTGGGAAGAAACCGGAGTTCCTGGAGACAACCCATGCACGTCAAGGGGAGACGGTACAAACTTTGTACAGACAGTGCCCTTAGTCAGGATTGAACCCAGGTCTCTGGCACTGTAAGGCAGCAACTCTACCGCTGTGCCCCTGTGCCATCCAGGTAGATCTACCTGACCAACTCAGATTTAATATTATTTATGAAATCAACTTCAAGCAATATATTCCAGATCATACCTGCTTTCTGTGTGGAAAATAATCTTTAATTGTACAGATTCTTATGTTAAATATCAATCAATATTCAATATTCAGTTTGTAATAAAAAGCTTGTATCGTCCACTCTGCTGCGCACTCTGCAGACATTATTTTCTGCATTTTTGGCTTTTATTTCAAATTTCCAGCCTTGAAATATTTATCTACAGTCCAAGAATCAGAGTGTTTTGCTTTTAAAAAGATCATATACTATTTTAGTCTCAAACAAAGCTGTTACCCCCAAATGTCTCTTGAACCTTTTGCCTTTCTCTTTACAGGGTGACCACTATATATCTGTTGCCACGTTGCATGAGCACTTCAGTACTATATATAAAAGAGACATTATCTTAATTGCTAAGTTCCTTGCATTCACTGAATTCAAGACGATTCCTTGGGGTCATTTTTACCTAACTTACCCAGGGGGACTGAAATAATTTGAACAGGATGTTAAATGGGCAGCCAATCCAAATTCCTCCAGCTTCCTATTAATTTACCTGTTTATTTCTGCACACTTCCGATTTTAGTTCATAGAATTCATGAGGGATGTACAGTAAACCCCTTTGACACATTTTATAAAGGGCAATGTGAATTTCGAAATTGCAGGTGTCCTACTGCATTTATTGTATAAAACTTAATTGTGTACAAATCCTTAGCAGCATGCAGCACAATCATACAATACTGCTTGGGGAGATGAGATTTGACTATATGGCCTGACAGTTCTAGTGATGTTTTCAGGAACTGGAGGTACCCTGCAAGAGTGCATGAATTATGCAGGGAGAATTCAATGATTCAATGTTTTATTGTTGCATGTAGCTAGGCACAGTGAAAGGCTTTGTTTCTCATACAAAATCATACAGCAGAACTCACCTGGGCAGTGCACAACAATGGCCACATTTCTGGTGCCAAAAAAGTTACATAAAGTTCATTGAATGCACTCATCTTCTGCTTGCAGCAGTGAACCAGGTCTGCCACCACACGTGGCAGCATGCAGACCCCCGCTGGGTCCCCCCAATTATTCTCAACGGCCCAACATCCATTCCCCATCACCACTATCTCCTCTTTATTGTAAAACCTTCTATGGATGATAAAACATCACAAACATACAGATGAAAAATTAATAAAGAAACGGGAGAGGAAACTGATTTGATGGATGACGTTTGCAAGAAGCCAGCATCTTTTGATCCAGAATCTAGGCTCACACAAACAACTCAGTATTCTCAGCCTGTTTATTCTGAAGACAGGGGGGCGATGTGTGGATGTCCTTTTAAAACTCCTTTCTCTCAACTTAAACCGGGAACCTCTTGATTTTAAAACCCTTAAAGCCCTGTCCCACAGAACGAGTTCATTCCAAGAGCTCTCCAGAGTTTTAAAAAAAATCAAACTCGTGGAAAGCACGGAGAATGAATGTAGCGGGTACGTTGGAGCTCGGAGACATCACTTAGCGGCTCGTAACGCTAACGGCAGGTACTCGGCATGTCTCTGTACTGTACACTGCACAATGACAATAAAGTTTGAATCTGAATCTGAATCTGAAGACTCGCTAACGGCAGGCAAGCACGGGAAGACTCGTGAAGATTTTTCAACATGTTGAGAAATATCCACGAGAGCCCCGAGTACCGACATCACCGTAAATCTCCGAGTTCAAATCAGGGCAAACTCGGGAGAGCTCTTAGAATGAACTCGTACTGTGGGACAGGGCTATTACCTGTGGAAAGAGATTCTCACTGTTTGCACAATAAATGTATTTTATAATTTCAGATATCTCTATCAGGTCACCACTCAGCTTCCTCCATTCCATGGAAAACAAGCCCACTCCTCCAATCCAGGTAACGTCCTGGTGAATGTCCTCTACACCCTCTCCAGCACAACCACATCCTTCCTAGAGTGCGGTATCTGGCAATTCACACAATACTCAATATTTTGGGGTGGCACAGCGGTAAAGCTGTTTCCTCACAGCGCCAGAGACCTGGGTTCAATCCTGACTACGGCCGCAGTCTGTACATAGTTTGTACATTCTCCCTGTGACCACGTCAGTTTCCTCCAGGTGAAAGCCCACGTGGTCACGGGAAGGACAAAACAAACTCTGTACAGAGAGTACCCGGAGCCAGGATCAAACCCAGGTCTCTGGCGCTGTAAGGCAGCAACTCTACCACTGCGCCACTGAGCTGCCACTCTGCCACCTCACTGTTCCTCTTCGTGTCTTTAAAGTCCGAGTTAGCTTTATCTTTATGACCATGGTTTCAGTGACCTTCCCTGACTTTTCCATTGTTAATTAGCACTTGTGCAGGATCTGAAACGGCTTAGGATGTTTCCATCATAAAACACCCGTGTAAATGCTGGGTTGTTTACTGACATGATGAATTCATCTGTGGACAAATTAAAGGCAGCATATTATTTTAAAAAAAAAGGAAATTATGACTATTATTATGAAATAGTCATGGAATTAGTAGTGGGAAATGATCATTGAGGAAAACATGAGAGAAAGTGCTGCCTTGGCAAAAGACGGGTATAATAATGCCGGGTAAGTGCATGTGAAAATAGCGAGCTTATGCAAATCGTGCTACACACACCACGATGGAAGAAAGGATGTACTGCAGGAGGCATTTTTACAGAATAAATCGCCACAATTCCACCCCTACTACTTAAACGCTCAAACAAGGTCAGGCTTTTAACCTGCAACAGTAAAGCTGAATGGTTTTTAGGATGTGCGCCTAGTGCTTGATAGAAATTAGACAAAGAGGATAAATACCTCTGATGTATAACAAGCACCATGTTGTCAGTCAATCCTACGTCTGTGTTGTTAGGAGTTCAACACATAAGATCGACTGATATTAGCATTAATTATAAAATTAATTGTAGCATTGCAATTTTCTTGCCACTTATCACTGTTCCCTTCTCCTAAACTACTAAGCGTACATGATGAAATTGCAAAGAGAGGAAAAGAGAGTAAGATAGGGTGAATGGGATATCAGTTTAGTTTAGTTTAGTTTAGAGATACAACGGGGAAACAGCCCACTTAGTCCACGCCGAAGAATTGTTGCCTTATAGCACTAGGGACCCGGGATCGATCCCGACTATGGGTGCTGTTGTACGGCGTTTGTACGTTTTCCCTCTGGACGCATGGGTTTTCCGGTTTCCTCCCACATTCCAAAGGAGTGTAGTTTTGCAGGGTAATTGGCTTCTGTAAAATTGTCCCTATGTGTTTACAGTAGAACTAATGTACGGGTGATTGTTAGTTGGCACGGACTCGGTGGGCCGAAGGGCATGCTTTCACGCTGTATCTCTAAACTAAACTAAACTAAACTGATATTCCATTCACTCTCTTTTCTTCTCTTTGCAATTTCATCAGGAGAAGGGAACAGTGATAAGTGGCATGAAAATTGCAACGCTGCAATTATTGTATCACTAATCCAATTTTGGGATACCTCTACCACAACAAATTAGGCAAAGCAAGAACAATTTCATGTCTATTTTTGTAATAGTTATTTATACAAAGGATGTTAGCTCTACTCGCACAAAAAAAATCCCTTCATAGGTTTCATGGAGGAAAGAAAAATCACAAATAAAATATCTGTTGCCTTATTTAAGCATGTGATTCACATTGATTTATGCTACACCTAAAACTTTCTTCCTTCCTATCCACAATTTGGGCGGCACAGTGGTGGAGCTGGTAGAGCTGCTGCCTCAGAGCGCCAGAGACCCAGGTTCCATCCTGACCTCAGGTGTTGTCTGGGTGTGGAGTTTGCAAGTTCTCCCTGTGACCGCGTGGGTTTCCTCTGGGTGCTCCAGTTTCATCCCATATTGCAAAGATGTGAAGGTTTGTATTTTATTGACCTCTGTAAATTATCCCTAGCATGTAAGGAGTGCATGCAAAGATGGGAATACAAAGAACTTGTGCGAATGGGAGATTAATGGTCGGCATGGACTCGATGGGCCGAAGAACCTGTTTCCATGCTATATCTCTCTAAACCAGGAGTCGGCAACCTATGGCCCACGGACCAGATCCAACCCGTAACCCAAAATCATCCGGCCCGCAGGCATATTTTTTTTCAATTAGTTTTCACGACCTGGGCGCTACAGCCAGTCCCGGTGCTGGCGACTTGGGCGCTACAGCCAGTCACGGTGCTGGCGACTTGGGCGCTACAGCCAGTCCCGGTGCTCGCGACTTGGGCGCTACAGCCAGTCCCGGGGCAGGCGACCTGAGGACTGCAGCTAGTCCTGGAGCACGCAGGCGGTCTGGAAACTGCAGAAAACTAATTGAAAAACGTGAAAACTATGTATTATTAGTACGTATTATTAATAATTTATGCATTATTAGTATGTATTATTACTAATTACTAATTCAGCTGGTGTGTATTATTATTACCTCCATTTATTAACTAAGGCGATAGATATGGCCCACCATCCGCTCACAAACATGGGCCCTGGCCCCAATGCAAAACAGGTTGCCGACCCCTGCTCGAAACTCTAATTTCAGCCTTTTCTACACTTGAATGCAAACTCAGTCGATTTTCTTCTCACAAAACACAAAGTCTTAAGGCATTAAAAAAGTTCAGTTTCGGGTTGGGACCCTTTCGTCAGACTGAGTGTTGAAGGTGAATGAAAGCTGGAAAAGAGAGGAGTCCAAAGACGTCCAGGTTTGGGGGTTAATTAATTGTTAATTGTCCCCAATGTGTAGGATAGTGTTAGTGTATGGGGTGAGTGCTGGTCGGCGTGGACTCTGTGGCCGAAGGCTCTGTTTCCGCGCTGTATCTCTAAAATCTAATGTAAAACCAGAGGGGGGGGGGATGTAAAAAAGGCCACAAAGTGTTGGAGTAACTCAACGGCTCAGGCAGTATCTCTGGGGAACGTGGACAGGTGACACTTTGGTGTATAGATGGGAGGAGGAGAGGGAGGTGGGAGAAAAAAGGGTGGGGTAGTGGGAGAAAATGTTTGCATGCAGGGGTGGGGCAGAGGAAAGAGGGAGGGAACTAGTGGGGTATTTAAATCTGCTTACATTTGTTTTCTCAGCTCTGACAATCTCAAATCATACTCAGAGCTTATTTAGCCCTTTCTATAAAAGTCCAGAACTTAGTTTCCCCATATTGTTGGAC
Source organism: Leucoraja erinaceus (assembly GCF_028641065.1). Lineage (NCBI taxonomy): Eukaryota > Metazoa > Chordata > Chondrichthyes > Rajiformes > Rajidae > Leucoraja > Leucoraja erinaceus. The sequence continues at coordinate 22,359,776 of NC_073389.1, read as the reverse complement.
TGTCCCTGTGTGCTGTGCCATCTCATTATGGACCCTCTCATCAAGGTTCCATCTGGGGATAATGTCACTAGTGATGGAACTCTTAAGAAATCACCCTTTAAAGGTCAACAACACTGTTAAATAAGCAAGTGCCGCAACTAATTGGAACAATATCACTCACAATCCCATTGCTTAACCTTAATTTGATTTACCTATATTTCTTCTTCAAGTTTAACACTTTATTAGACAATCATTCAACACTCTATTAAAGTAACTATTTAAATATGGCTAAAATAGATAGTAACGGCAATGAAAATGGGAATAAACTGAAGATTTTAACATTAATTAGCATTAGATTGTGCAAATTGAGCAGTAGATATCATATTGAATGAAATGATCCATCCTAACTATTGCTCAGTTTTGCTCAAACTAATCTTAATTAGATATTATTAAAAACAAACCCTCTTTAAATCCTGAATCTTAGTCATTTGTAACTAAAGATCAGTGAATGTAATGAAGTCAAGAAGAAAGTTGAAAACTCAAACAGGAGAACTAATGATGATTCAGATTCCATCAAGGTCATAGAGGATCCTTATAGAACAAAGAATGTAGAATAGTGCAGCATTCACAATGTTTGTGCCGAACATGATGTCAAGTGAAACTGATCTCATCTGCCTGTACACGATCCATGTCCCTCTATTACCTGCACTTCCATGTACCTATTTAAAAGCCTCTTGAACCCCCATTGCATCAGCCTCCACAACCACCACTCCTGGGAAATTTGCATACCAGGCCCCCACCACTCTCTGTTTAAAAAACTTGCCCCGCATATCTCCATTAAGGGCCTGACCCTCTTGGATGACTTTTTAGGCGAGTGCAGGAGACTCTCCGCTCGCCTCATGATCGCCACATGGTCATCACATGTTCGCTGGTGATCTCTGGTGAGTCTCCTTTGTGGTCGCGAGGAGTTCCCGCATTCTTGGAACTAGTCGCGGCCTCAGTAGGGTTGCAGCAAATTTTTCAACATGTTGAAAAATTTGCTGCGACCAAAAATTGGTCGCCATGGAGAAAATCGATAATCCTGTAGTCATAGGTGCAGTTGTAGTGGGGTCGCCATGTCGTTGTAGGTAGTCGAGATAGCCATAGGTAGTTTTAGTTAAAGGTAGACAAAAATGCTGGAGAAACTCAGCGCGTGCGGCAGAATCTATGAAGCAAAGGAAATAGGCAACAGATGCTGCCTGATCCATTGAGTTCCTCCAGCACTTTATGTTTTGCTCAAGATTCTAGCATCTGCAGTCTTTTTTGTCTCCCAACTCTCTCTTATTCCTTGGCTGTTCTGACAAATCTTCCTATGTGCTTTTCTTGGTTCGAATGTGGATAGAGCCATGGAGTCATAGTCATACAGCATGAAAACAGGCCCTTTGGCCCAAATTGTCAGTGCCGACCAATATGCCCCATCCACACAACTGCCACCTGCCCGCATTTGGCCATATCCCTCTAAACCTTTCCGATCCATGTACCTGTCCATGATTTACACATAATCAGATTTAACTTTACAATCATGATAGGCCTTAAACATTTACGTCAAGGCTCGCATTTAAAATTCTAAAATTTAAACAGGCTTCAAGTCTGTTGAAATAAGAACAACAAAAGTATGAATTACACATGACAGCAAAAATATAATCTACTTCAAGATTAACTGTGTGGAAGTATTTTCACTTGAATGTTTTCCAGGCTGCTTCCTGCAATTGTTTATTGCTGACCATGTACACCATAATACAACGTGACAGATTAGATTATGGAATGCAACTGCATTGGTAATGTCTTACCTTTGAATTTCAGGTTTTGTTTGCTCTCCATTCTTTGCACTGTTTCAATAGTTATCACGCACAAATCATCGAAAAGTCCTGGACTAATGGTAGAAGCTTTTAATAACCTCCCTTCATCGGCATTCTCCAGGTTCCTGCTTATGCAACCATCTGTCAAGAAAGCTATAAAGCTATCTAATTACTGAAGACAGATGCCAGAGAGAATGCAGTTTACCATGCTTGAATAAAAAGCAAAGGCCCAAACTGTATCTTACTATCATGGATATTATAAACTCAATCAATCTGATGCTACACTGAGCAATCACCAAGTAAAACGTTGCTTCTCTTTTAATTGAACGGGGGCTTTAACCCTTCCTTTATCCCAGTGGGATTTCTCTCCAAGCTTGGTAACCTTTGAAGAAGATGACAGCCATTTTCAACATCAATGCTGAAACTAAAAATGATTTCTTTTCCCATTTATTCTCATATACTAAATGTCAACAGAAGCTACACATTAAAAATAATCTTTATGGCATTAGGGAAATCAATGAAGAAATGTTTTAGGATAAACATTCTCATACATGGTGAAAAGCAACTTTTTTGAGATTTTTTTTAACTAGCCTCAACATGGCCACTCCCACAGGGTGCTCCACTAGACCTAGCTTTCTTTTTATCTGCCACGCCCCTTTTAGTTGCACCAATGGGAGAATTACTTCCTTCACTCTGTTGTCCCGCCTCCACAAACTTGTGTGAACAGGGGATCAATGGTCAGCGTAGACTCGTTGTGCAGAAGGGCCCTTTTTCATGCTGTATCTCTAAACTAAACTAAACACTTCAAGTGGTGTTCAGGAGTTAGAAATTAACATTCAGGTCTAGTTTATCTCTGACATGAACAAAGCATTTCATGTAAAGGGAATAAGGGAAAACAATTTGTTGCATTAAAATCCTGAATTAAAATTGAATATGTATCATTTGTGGGTTTTCTACCAACTGTAAAATAGAACATGCACAGGTGCTGTTTCTGGTCGGGACACTTCTTCAGACACGCTTAAAATTACAAGCTGGTTCCTTACTTTCAAAATAGAAAATTGTTTCAAATCTAATGCATTGTACCAGGGCAGAGATGTGGTGGATGCAAGGGATTAATGGTAGGGACAGAAAAAATAGAATAAAAATGTAGATTGGTGATAATGTAAAAGCAAGTGTGGCTAATGAAATTAAAAATTATCATCAGAAATTACTCACTGAAAAAATGATGGTCCATAAATTCAATTACATTTTCCTCAGTGTGCTCTTTGGCATGCCGCTTACTCCTGGAATGGAATACATGCAAACTTTCCCGATAACCTCTGTCGGCCCATGGATTGTGTGGTCATCTTTGGTGACAAAACACCTTGCACAGTTTCTGTGATACCATGGGCCACCTATAAGAACAACCCTGGTAGATGCCCTTCTATCCCCCTGTTTAGAGTTTAGAAAAATGAAGGGGGACCTCATTGAAACATGCAGAATGCAGCTGTACATAAAATGTAACATGCCAATATACATTTGACACCTGAAAAAAGGTGCCACATTATTGTACTTACTTCTAATAAATAAATTATATTTAAAAAAAAGAAACATGCAGAATAGTGAAAGGCTTGTATAGTGTGGATGTGGAGAGATTGTTTCCACTAGTGGGAGAGTCTTGGACTAGAGGTCATAACCTCAGAATTAAAGGGCGTTCTTTTCAGAAGGAGATGAGGAGAAATTTGTTTAGTCAGAGGGTGGTGAATCTGTGGAATTCTTTGCCACAGAAAACTGTGGAGGCCATCAGTGGATATATTTAAGGCCGAGATAGATAGATTCTTGATTAGTACAGGTGTCAGAGGTTATGGGGAAAAGGCAGGAGAACGGGGTTAGGAGGGAGATATAGATCAGCCATGATTGAATGGAGTAGACGATGGGCTGAATGGCCTCATTCTACTCCTATCACTTATGCCCTTATCACATTATGTCCGACTTCCTGCTTTCCTTGCTCACCCTCCTTTCTCTAATACTGTTGATCCCCAATACTCCCTACCCAACCAAATCAACAATCACCAGATAAGCTTTCCAGCTCTGGTTGAAGATTGCGAGGAGAGGAACAGCAGTTCATGGGATGACCGGATGGAGGTGATGGCAACTATAGGCCATTATGGCCATCTGCAGTCGGTACTTTAAACTGACACCAAATCTGATGACTATTGCATATAGACTCAGAGGGCTGCTTCCATGTACTATGCACTGAATTGGTGCTTGCACTTACGTATGGTAATAATCTTACTGATCTATATGCAAATAAAAGTATCTCACTGCACCTAAGTACACATGATAATAAAGGAATCATTGAACCATTTGGACCATGAAATGTTGATTGTCCATTTCCCTACATAGTTTAGTGTAGTTTAGGGTTATGGCGTGAGTACAGACCCTTCAGACCAACAAGTCCAAGCCGAACATTGATCTCCCACACACTAGTTCTATGTTATCTCAGTTTTCCATCCTGCATACTAGGGGTGATTTACAGAAGTCAATTAACCTACAAACTTGCATGTTTTGGGGATGTGGGAGGAAACCGGAGCAACCAAAGAAAACCTATGCATCCACAGGCTGACAGAAACTCCACAGTGACAGCACCCATAGTCACAATCAAACCCGGGTCTCCGGCGCTGTGTGGCAGCATTGCCACTGCACCCCCCAGTTTAGTTTAGTTTAGATTTCAGAGCACAGAAACGGGCCCTTCGGCCCACTGACTTCACGCTGACCATCAATCATCTGTACTTTAAGAGGTTGATTTTTTAACAGGATTATCCATTCACAACATTTGGCTCCTGCTGATACCAGCTGCCAATCAACAGCTTGGTTCTGACTGAATGCACACAACACTGATATAAATTAGCAAGCAATGTTCTGCTTGTGATGGAGGCAGTGGGTGGTAGCTATTCACAAATCACAATCCCTGCTCCTGTTTACGAGTAGTTTTCAGTTAAATTTATCAGGAAGGGTTCAAGTTAAACTCTATTAGCTGGGTTCTAACAAGAGAGTCAATAAAAGTGATTTGTATCAGTGCCAAAGCAAAGTTATGCATTGTTTGTTTAACTGTGAAACTTCACAATATCTAGATGATGAATTTTAAGTTAATCTGTTGTCAATTTGTAACATATACCATATATACAATGACACTGGTTTGTCGAGGGGTCTCGACCCGAAATGTTATCCATTCGTTCTTTCCTGAGATGCTGCCTGTCCCACTGAGCTATTCCAGCATTTCGTGTCTATCTACAATAACATTGTCTGGCTCACAGATATGAAAATGTAAATTTTTTGGCATTGTTTTTGAGTTTAAAATGAAAGAATCCAAACCAGAGTGGGAGAACTCGAACATTGCTTCATTGTTTAGATCAGCTTAGAGATTCACCATTGCAACAGTCCATTCTGCCCATCAAGTCCATGCCGACAATCACAGGAGTTCTATGTTATCCCACTTTCTCCTCTACTCCCTACACACCAGGGGCAGTTTTACAGAGGCCAATTAACCGACAAACCCACATTTATTTGGGTCGTGGGAGAAAACTGCAGCACTCGAAGAAAACCCAAAAGGTCACAGGGAGAATGTGCAAACTCCATACAGACAGCACCCAAGCTCAGGATTGAACCCATGTCCCTCGTGGTGTCAGGAAGCAGTTCTACAGGCTGCACCACTAGAAGAGCTTGCTTCTGAATTTTCATAAAATATATCTACAAATGTCAAAAAAACATATTATTTTTCAACGAGAAAGCAAGCACAAGATCTTCATCATGTCCATTGAGAATCCCTGCAAAAAAAGAGAAACATTGGAATGCCAATAGACAAATGTGGATGTTCTTTTTTCCCTTGTCTGGTAATTCCATGTACTGCACTTGGAGAAGAAAAAGCAGACACTTCTCTGGTCATTGCATTCGAAATGGGAGGGGGGGGGGGGGGGGGGGGGGGGAGAGAGACGTTTGTGGATGGATTTCCAATACTAACTTGGAAGGATTTTAGTGGAACATGTTTGGGGAAAAATACCTGCAGTGATGAATTCTTGCCTGAAAATAAAATCTTTACAAGAGAAGATGTTCATGCAAGGATCTGCAGATGCTGGAATCTTGCCTAGAACACAAAGTGTGGGAGTAACTCAGTTGGTCAGGCAGCATCTCTGGCGCACCCATTTTGGGTCGGCACTAAACCTGAAACATCGCCAATCCATGTCCTGCAAAGATGTTCAAGGTCAACCAGGATCTAAGGAAGAAGGGACCTGACCTGAAACGTCACTTATCCATGCCCTTCATGTATGCTGCCTGACCCACTGAGTTACTCCAGCACATTGTTTTTCTAAGATTTAGAGTCATAAAAACGTTTTATAAGAGTTGGCTCTAGAAGCCTATCTCCAGCAGCACAGTTTAGTTTACTTTACTTTAGTTTAGTTTAGTTTAGTTTAGTTTAGTTTAGTTTAGTTTAGTTTAGTTTAGTTTAGTTTAGTTTAGAAATGCAGCATGGTAACAGGTCCTTTGGCTCACTGAGTCCTTGCCGAACAATGATCACTCACACATTAGTTCCATCCTACACCCTAGAGACAATTTACAGAAGCCAATTAACTTAGAAATCCACACTGGAAAGTGGGAGGAAACCAAAGCACCTGGAGAAAACCCACGTGGTCACAGGAAGAACTTAGAAACTCCGTACAGGCAGCACCTGAGGTCAGGATCAAACCTGGGTCTCTGCTGCTGTAACGCAGCAACTCTACCGTTGCGCCACCGTGCCGCCCGAATGGAAGTGCACAACACTCAACAAATGGATAGCAAATTGGCTTAATGGAAGGAAGCAGAAGGTGATGGTGGAAGATCGCTTCTCAGACTGGAGGCCTGTGTCTAGTGGTGTGCCTCAGGGTTCGGTGCTGGGCCAGTTACTGTTTGTCCTCTACATCAATGATTTGGATGAGAACATGCAGGGCAAGATTAGCAAGATTGCTGATGATACAAAGGTGAGTTGTTTTGCAGATAGTTTAGATTAGATTAGATTCCTTTATTGTCATTCAGACCTTTTGGTCTGAACAAAATTATGTTGCCTGCAGTCATACACAGAACCAATAAAAACAAAACATACAATAAACACAAATTAAACATCCACCACAGTGAATTCACCAAGCACATCCTCACTGTGATGGAGGCAAAGTCTTAGTCTCCGTCTCTTCCCTCCTTGTTCTCCCTCTGCGCTGAGGCGATCGATCCAGGCCGGAGATGCCGCCCTCCAGTCCAGCGGACCTCCATGGTGATGTCCCCGCCGCCGAAAGCCGGAACGCCGTCTCCGCTCCGAGACGGCCCGCCACAGCATCAGCTCCGGGCAGCCGCCCCAGCTCCAGGCCGCCGCCCCAGCTCCGGGTCCCGCAGTCTCCGTTCCGGGCCGCTGCCCCAGCTCCGGGTCCCCCAGTGTCAGCTCCGAGCCGCTGCCCCAGCTCCGGGTCCTGCAGTCTCAGCTCCGAGCCCCGCTGAATTGAAGATGGCTGTGAAAGATTGCAGCAGAATCTGGATCGATTGGCCAGGTGGGCGGTGGAATGGTTGATGGAATTTAATACAGAGAAGTGTGAGATGTTGCAATTTGGGACCGATCAAGGGCAGGACCTACACAGTGAATGGTAGGCCTCTGGGTAGTGTAGTAGAGCAGAGGGATCTAGGAGTACAGGTGCATGGTTCCTTGAAGGTCGAGTCACAGGTAGATAAGGTGGTCAAAAAGGCTTTGGCACATTAACCTTTATCAGTCAGAGTATTGAGTATAGAAGTTGGGAGGTCGTTGCAGTTGTATGAGACGTTGGTGAGACCGCATTTAGACTATTGTGTTCAACTCTGGGCACCATGCTATAGGAAAGATATTGTCAAGCTTGAAGGGATTCAGAAAAGATTTACAAGGCTGTTCTAAGGACTAGTATGTGTGAGCTACAGGGAAAGGCTGAGTAGGCTGAGTCTCTATTCCTTGGAGCGCAGGAGGATGAGGGGTGATCTTAAGAGGTGTACAAAATCATGAGAGGAATAGATTGGGTAGATGCACAGAGTCTCTTGCCCAGAGAGTAGGGGAATCGAGGGCCAGAGGACATAGGTTCAAGCTGAAGGGGAACAGATTTAATAGGAATCCAAGGGGTAACTTGTTCACACAAAGGGTGATGGATGTATGAAACAAGCTGCCAGAGGAGGTAGTTGAGGCTGGGACTATCCCTTTGTTTAAGAAACAGTTAGACAAGTACATGGATAGGACACGTTTGGAGGAATGTGGACCAAGCTCTGGCAGGTGGGGCTAGTGCAGCTGGGACATGTTGGGCGGTGTGAGCAAGTTGGGCCAAAGGGCCTGTTTCCACATTGTATCACTCTATGACTCTAACAACCGGATGTAAACAGACATCGTTATCACAGTACTCTACGTCTAGCCTGCTCACAATGTATAATAATAAAAAAGATCCTCTTCCAGGCAGCAAATTAATCATTTAAGTGAGTGGTGGAAATGATATAACATTGTCACTAAGGCTTGACCATCATGGAATTTACCACACATTTGTGTTCACCTTGTAGGTGATGTCAAAAATAGACTTAGCGCCGCTGGAAACTGCCTGCGTTATTTCAGCAGTGAGATAATTGGCTGAAATAACACCAAGGACAACCTGGAGACTTTCAATGAATACCCTTGATAAATGAACACACTTTACTGCAGAACAAACAGTCTACTTAACAGCCATTGCTCATAGCTCCCATGGAATATTAAGCTTATTAGATCTCATAAGTTATGGCAAAAACATCCACTGGATAACCTATAAAATATTTACCCACATCAACAAAAATCAGAAGAACACTGTGACTGGTACACTGTATATAGCTGGATTTACCAAACAATTTTCAAATATACAATTTTTTCACAAATCCCCTTAACAAAGAATGATAAATTACTGAAACTTAGACTCATTTTAGCAATCCCTCATCTGATGAAGGGTCTATGTGACCCTGAATGTTTCTGCTACTTATTATAAATCACTATCAGCAACACTAGTCAGGAATTACTGTTCCATTTATAGCCTTGCAATCTATTCAGAAGATGATATTCTGTTTTTCAATAATATCAGAGTTTTGTGTAAAGAAATCGTGTTTCAGAGGATTTCAGTGGATTTGCCACATTGATATTTTAGGTTGACTAATTTCACTCTCCATACACATAAGTTCATAAGTCATAGGAGCAGAATCAGGCCATTTCAACCTTCGAGTCTACTCGGCCATTCAATCATAGCTATTTTTCCTCTCAACCACATCCTCATAAGGTCATAAGGTCATGTTATAGGAGCAGAATTAAGCCATGTTTAGTTTAGTTTAGTTTAGTTTAGAGATATAGCGCGGAAACAGGCCCTTCGGCCCACTGGGTCCGTGCCAACCAGCAATCCCCGCACATTAACACTATCCTACACTCACTAGGGACAATTTTTTTACATTTACCAAGCCAATTAACCTACAAACCTGTACGTCTTTGAAGTGTGGAAAACAAAGATCTTGAAGAAAACCCATGCAGATCACGGGGCGAACGTACAAACTCCGTACAGACAGCATCCGTAGTCAGGATCGAACCCAGGTCTCCGGCGCTGCATTCGCTGTAAGGCAGCAACTCGACTGCTGCGTCACCGTGACCACCATTCGGCCCATCTAGTCTACTTTGACATTCAATCATGAGTGATCTATCTTCCCACGCAACCCCATTCTCCTGCCTTCTTCCCATAACCTTTGATATCCTTACTAATTATGAACGTGTTATTCTCCAACACAATTTCCAACTCAACAACACACTGCATTACCTACCAACATTCTCTGTGTTTGTTTCAGAATCCCTGTATTTGGCCTATGATTGATTTTACTATGTTATTTGCCCTTTAGTAGCACCATGGAGGTTATTTAATGCCACTTTAAAACAGAGGTAATTTACCAGCTATAGGGGGGACTCGCAGGAGTTCAGTCAAGGATCAGTCGGAACACAGTTGTGTGAATGAAACGTATTATTATTACAGTGCTGCTCCCTACTCCTCAAATGGGCACGGGCGTTGCCCGACCTTAAATACCCCTAGGGGTCAACCCCGTGAACTGCGCCTCCCACACCAAGACACCTCACTCCTCCCTCCAGAGCCGAGGGTTCGATCTGCCCATGGCCAACCACCAGTTGCCGCCACACTGCATTATGAAAATTTTAACAAATTCATGTTAAATTTGAAGGTTTGTTAAATCCATTATTATGATACGGTCAACATATGGAGTTACATTTTATTTTACTGTATTACTGCACAATGAATGATCTGCCTATTATAATGTTATCTGTTATGATAAAGAAAGATAATTAAAGTCAACTGCAGCAACAATGATTTGTACAATAATTAATAAGCTTCTTAGTCAAAATCATAATAATAATAATAATAATAATAATAATAATGTTTTGTTTATAGGGACAGTGCATATTAATTAACATTTTGCATGTGAATATGCGAGATTGTAGCCAATCAGTAGCTAATTTCTGTCTCTAGTCCCAGGCAAAGGTAGGTGAAGTGTCTTGCCCAAGGACACAACAACAGTACACACTCAGGATTCGAACCGGCCACCTTCAGGTTGCCAGCCGAACACTTAGCCCATTGTGCCATCTGTCATAGCGTGGCATTTATAATATTTTGTTAATTGTGTGGTGCCAAACTAGAACTGTCAAGAAATGTCAGGAAATGTCAAGAAACTTGACTTGGCAACAACAGAATTTTACACAAGCAGTATGTTTCTTCAGAGAAACAGACGCTCAGAATAAAAAATCAAATAAATCTGACATTTTTTTCAGAGCTTCTTGTAATTGAATTGAATCCTTTATTTGTCATTCAGACCTTTCAGTCTGAACGAAATGTCGTTGCCTGCAGCCAAACATGTAATAATAAACAACACACAATAAACACAAATTAACATCCACCACAGTGAGTTCACCAAGCACCTCCTCACTGTGATGGAGGCAAAAGTCTTAGAGTTACTGTCTCTTCCCTCCTCTTCTCCCTCTGCGCTGAGGCGATACCCCACCGGGCGATGGTAAGTCAGTCCCGCGGTTCAAGCTCCGCGGCCCGGGGTGGTCGAAACAGCCGCCCTCCAGTCCAGCAGACACAGCTATTGCCACGGGAGCAGGCACCAGCCTGTGACCTGCGAGCTCCCGACGATGTCGTCCATTGGCCCGTGGCCGAGCCCCAGATTCAGGTCGCCGCCGCCAGAATGCTGCCTCAGCCACCGGAGCACCGTCTCCGCCCCGCACCGGGCCGCCCACAAGGGAGCGTCTCAGCCCCGCACCGGGCCGCCCCCACGGGAGCGCCTTCCAGCCGGGAGCCCACTGGTCTCAGCCGGGCCGCCCACACGGGAGCGCCTTCCAGCCGGGAGCCGGGCCGCCCACACAGGAGTGTCTCAGCCCCGCGCCGTCCACCCTCACCGGAGCGCCGAGTCGTGCCGCTGCCCGAACGCCGCCGCAGCTCGAAGACGGCCAGCCTCGCGTTGGTAAGTCCTGGCTGGCTCTACCTCCGGAGCCTCGAGGTCGGTCGCAGGTTGGAGGCCGCCAGCTCCGCCATTAGGCCTCAGCTCAGACGGGGGAAGAGAAGGGGGATATGACAAGAAAGTCGCATTCCCCTGAAGGGAGAGACAGAAAGCCCTGTTTCAGCCCCCCCCCACACACACATAACACAACCTAATAACCAAAAGTTTAACTGAACAAGACAAAAAAAAACAACACCAAAAAAGTAAAAACAGACAGACTGCAGGCGAGCCGCAGCCGTTTCACAGCGCCACCACAATCACGCCATGAAGGCCATGGCGTACACTAATCTAGTGTACGGTAAGTCTTTACGAGAAGGGGGAGGAGAGAAGGGGGGGGAGGGGATAGAAAGGGGGAGAAGGGGGGGAGAAGGAGTGGAGACACTTTTAAGAAGCCAGACAACTTTTAATAAGCCAGAGATACACAGCAGTGTCGGTTATCCTTGGTTCTGAAAACTCATGCTTACGTATAGTTTTGAATATACATTAATTTGCAAATAGTTCTATTTGCTGAGACACTTGTTTGGGTGGCACAGTGGGTGCAGCTGGTAGAGCTACTGCCTCACAGTGCCAGAGACCCTGGTTCGATCCCGACCTCGGGTGCTGCGGGGTGGAGTTTGCACATTCCCCCTGCGACTGTGTGGGTTTCCTCTGGGTACTCCGGTTTCCTCCGACATCCCAAAGGCATGCGGGTTTGTTGGCTAATTGGCCCTCTTTAAATTGCCCCGAGTGCATAGGGGAGTGGATGGGAAAGTGGAATAACATTGAACTAGTGTGTACGGTGTAAGTTATTGGGGCAAATCCTCCAAAATTATAGAAGAACTCGGGGATGATGACCATGGACATTTTTAAAACAGACTTGCTAGCTGCAAAGAAAAAAAACCCCAATCCACAAAGGAAGAACCAGTTTCGAACCTGTCTGTGGGCCTGGGCATTACACCACTGTGCGAATGGTGTGAACAGGAAAGGCTGAGACGGAGATAATGAGATTATCTTGGAAACACAAAGGAAGGAACTGAGCCTCAGCAGACGGCAGTGGACAGCCCAACAGCAAGACAATCACCATTGTGGATGACCCATCCATCAGGACAATGAGAGCCCATCCAGGTGATGGGATAACTGATCAGGCTGATCATGACATCAGCAAACCCCTTATCATCGGAAGTCTATTGTTCATGCCAGTTCAAAACTAGGAATCATCGAAAGACCCTTTTGTCCAGAGGACCACCTGGGGGGTTTCAAGGGAGAAACTTGGGTATAAAAAGCAGGAGTCAAGCCAGAACTCATTCTCTTTTCTGCTCTGCTGGACGGCTCCAGACCCTGCATCAATCTAGCTGTAAGTACCCCAGTGACCTGGTGAAGTTCCCAAAATAGGATAGAGGTTGAGAGAAGAAGGGGAAAGGGGGTGTACTTGTAAGTAAAATTGTGTAAAGTAAGTTTTACGATGTGCCCGATAATTTTCCTTCCATAGTCTTAGTTTAAAGCATAAGTTTAGCCACGTATTATGTAGTGTTGGTGAGATTCGATTTCTCATTGTTTAATAAAGCCTGTAAATTTTAAACTTGCTTTGCGTCCGTCTTGGTTTATGTTTTCTCTCATCAGCACGCTCTGGTCAAGTCAACCTTTTATCATATCCCACCATAATTCCGAGGTCGAGAACCCAGGGGAACCCCTTTCTCGGGCAGTTGGGCCCAGAGTGGAGTAAAGGGAACCAAAACCCCTACAACGGGTGATTGAAGGTCAGCGTGGACTTGGTGGGCTGAAGAACCTGTTTCCATGCTGTATCTTTATATTATATTGTATTATCTATTATAGATAATAAAGAACACAAAGAGCAGTGTTAATGAAGACGAGGGTTTTTTGTATCAAGCTGTATCAGTCACTGAAATAAACAGCAATCATTTTCATTTGGAACAGCTGGCACAGTAACAAACAATATATCTAAATCAGAAAGGTTGCACTGTACATAGTACTAGCGACAAAATCAATTGAGTTAGAGCTTACTATTGATTTACTGCACTGGTTTTATTCCCAGATTCCTTCCACTATCCACCTACCGACAGTAAACCCTCACAATAACAGACCACGGGGCTTAGGGGGGAAAGAGTGGGGGGTTGGCACAGGGCATGACCAGGTGACTGAGGCACATGCTGCCTGAGTTCTTACAGCACTTTGTGCTTTGTTCAAAAATCCAGCATCTGCATCGTCTACATAGACCTATTGTGATTTCCTCTCACGACGACCATAATCATATTGAGAGGTCAAGTAACAAATGTGAATTGCCCCAAGTATGTAGAAGAAGATTGATGGGCATCTGGACATAATAAAATCAGGATTTATGCAAGGTTAGTGTTGAGTTAACTCAATGGTCATCATGAATTCAGTGGGCTGAATGGCCTGTTTCTGTGCTGTGTGCTTCTCTGCCTTCTACCTATTTTGGTCCGAAGCTGAAATATCTCTTTTTTTTTTAAATAATGACACATCAAATCACAACCTACCAAATCTGTTAGACAGTCATGAATTATTTTTTTCTTGAGGGTTTGACAGGTTTCATAGGCACATAAATCACTATCTATATTCCTCTTAAAAGGAAAGAATTTGCCTCTGTTTCGAATTCTTCCCCTTTATTTCTTTTGGAAAATTACTTAGTTGCCTTGTTTGCATATATTCCACCGTATCATTATTCTAATATTCACATTTAACAAGCAACTAATTTATTTTATTTCTCATTAATATCGATCAGTTTCTAAGATCTTTAGAGATACAGAGCGGAAACAGGCCCTTTGGCCCACCAGGTCCGCACCGACCAGTGATTACCCCGTACACTCGTACTATCCTACACACTAGAGACAATTTTACCAATTAATCTACAACCCTGCACATCTTTAAAGTGTGGGAGGAAACCGGAGCACCGTGAGAAAACCCACGCGGTCACAGGGAGACTGTGCAAACACATCAAAGACAGTACCCGTAGTCAGGATTGAGCCTGGGTCTCTGGTGTTGTAAGGCAGCAACTCTATCGCTGCGCCAATGTGCCAGCATCTGACTCCGATTTCTACCAAGTTCTTCTTTCTGATCGTCCATTCTGATGCCGTGCTACTCAGAGAAACAGATCAATATCCTATTTATTATTAAAGCTATATGTTTACAATGTTAAATCAGGATGAAACTTATATGCTTGTCAATTGCAAGTAACTGACCATACATTTTTAACAATCTGCATTGAACAGTCTGTTATTTTTTAATTAGGGCTCAATTTGTATCTGTATCCTTTTCCCTGGTGTACGTGAAAGCTATCTCACATGTTTTAATGGATAAAATGTGTACTATTAGATTAATTGAGAAGATCTGAAGAAGGGTTACAACCCAAAATGTCACTCATCCTTTTTCTACAGAGATGCTGCCTGACCCACAGTGTTACTCCAGCACTTTGCTCCTTTCTTCAATATAAACCAGCCTCTGCAGTTCCATTCTATACATTAATTAGCAGATGTGTGACATGAATAAGAAAAACTCCAAGTAATATATGTTCTCAGAAAGCATGTTCTTTTAAATAAAATTGCAACATCCTTCTTTTGACATTAGAATCAGTCAGGATTCCTGTGATCTCCTTTTGTAACTTACTGGAGACAGATCTGAGCTATGGTGCAATTTCTACCACATTAGGGGATATGCCCTGACACCCATCTCAAAATCCAATTGGTTTCCTTGGTCGTTGAGTTGGCGATTGTGGAATCAATGGGAGGCCATCTCAATGGTCAGCCTTGGTGAGAGAGGCCTCTATTATAGTGTCAGCCCTTGCTTTCACCAATGTGTCCCAGTTTTGGAGGGTCATCTGCAGAAGAGTATCAACCCAAAGCATCACATCTCTATGATCTCCAGAGATGTTGCCTGACCTGCTGAGTTACTCCAGCTCTGAGTTACTCCAGCTCCAGATCCAGCATTTAACCTGAAGAAAGACACAAAATGCTGGAGCAACTCAGCGGGTCAGGCAGCATATCTGGAGAAAAGGAATAGGTGATGCTTCGGGTTGAGACCCTTCTTCAGTCTTGCCTGCATCTCCATCTTCTGCCTCGGGGACCGCCATGTGTATTTCACTTGCCCATGCATTGGATAGGCTGTCAAATTCATTGCATCGAGGTTTTGTAGCCAATAAATAAATTAGCACAGTTAGGCTGTGGATGAAAGATTCTGATGTTATTTGGATTCAGATGCGCACAAAAGGTGGACCTCAGACACAATTATGTCTGTGAAAAATAATAAGTGTGACTTTTATGGGCTCTCTAAAAAGAAGAAAGATATTTCAGATACATTTCCTCCATTATTGGTGGATAGTAAGTATAATGTGTTGCTATCTTCAGTGCATTTCAGCATGAATCGCACAACTCCATGAAATATATGGCAAAGAGTGGAAAGAAGCATTTCTCAAAAATTTTCAATGAAAATTCACATTGAAATAAATTGAATTGAATTGAATTGAATTTATTTGTCATTGAGACCTTTCGGTCTGAACGAAATTTCATTGCCTTGCAGTCATACATATAATAAAAATGACAAAAACACACAATAAACACAAATTTAAAATTTAATTTCACCAGGCACTTCCTCACTGTGATGGAAGGCAAAAGTCTTAAGTCTTTGTCTCTTCCCTCCTTGTTCTCCCTCTGCGCCGATGCGATCTAGGCTTCGGATGCTCCGCCATTAGGCCTCGGCACAGACGGAGCCGGAGACGGAGACGGGGAATACGGCAAGAAAAGTCGCATCCCCCCCGAAGGAAGAGACCAAAAACATGTTTCTCCCCCCCACCCACACACAACCTAATAAAACAAAAAATAACTAAAAACAGGACAAAAGACCAGAAAAAAAAAAAGAAAGAACAGACGGACTGCAGGCGAGCCACAGTTGCTAAGGCAGCGCCGCCATCTTGATAAGGGAGACAGAATGAATACTGGGATGGAATTTTTTGTTTCTAACTGTATCAGTCATTCCTTTCTGTAGGAAGTCATGAGGTTAGAATTCTATTGTAATCTTCTGCACACACATTCACAGACACATTGATGTAAATGCAATACGGTGCCATTTATAAAAAGGAATAAGGATTTTATTTCATTTTATAGACTGTCCGGAGTAATTATATCCTGGTTTTAACACAGAAACAACTTCTGTATTTAAATACAAGCCAATGTCAAGCTATCTATGGATTAATATATTTGGTCATAAACTCCCTGAAGGCCCAATCCAACATCACCAGTGACTTTGATCAAACTAACTTCACCCAAAAAGACACAACATGCTGGGGTAACATTGCGCGTCAGGCAGCATCTCTGGGGAAGTGACTTTTGGGGTTGGAACCTTTCCTCAGATCATTGATAATGGGTTGGGGGTAGTGGAGACAGGACAAAGCCTGACAAGTGGCCCTTTGACAAGTGGCTACAGATGATGGGGAGGAGATTCATAGATAGATGGTTTGGACAAAAGCCAGAGACGAAAAGATAAAAGTGTGAGATAAGGATAGAAGAAGCGTGAATTGTAAAGCCAGAGTAGGGAATATTGGTGGAAGGGGATGGGGGAAGCGGGAAAGGGTGAAATGGATGCAAGCCCATGGGGAAGAGAGGGGGGAAAAGTGAAAGGGAAGAAAGGAGAGTAGTTGTTTTTAGGTTAGCTACCTAAATCTGGAGAATTCAATGTTCGAACCGTTAGTTTAGTTTAATTTTGTTTCGTTTAAAGATACAGAGCAGAAACAGACCCTTCAGTCCACCAAGCTGACCTGTGATCCCCGCACTTTAATGCTATCTTACACACACTAGGTACAATTTACACTCATACCAGGCCAATTAACCTATAAACTTGTACATCTTTGTAGTGTGGGAGGAAA